>NC_056733.1:745566651-745761651 GCF_019279795.1 Protopterus annectens | reverse complement strand
CTCTAATCCTATCCTTAAGTCTTCTGTCCATCTTGCCCACATAAAACACTGGGCAAGACACACAGGTGGCCAGGTAGACAACATGCTCCGTATCACAACTAGCTGTGGGATGAAAATAAAAACATTGTTGACTAATGGGATGTATAAACATCGCATTGCTATCTATCAAATGGCAAAAATTACAATTCCTACATGGTCTAGTACAACCAGCAGAGGGATGGGATATATGATTGTGGTACCTATCTGAATAGCAGAACATTCTATGAAGGTTCATGCGATTTTTGTAAGTAAACTTGGGGCCATTACCTACTATATCACGAATTGAAGGGTCAACAGTTAATATGCCCCAGTACTTAGAATAAATGTTCCTAATATCATTAATATCTTGCATATTGGTAGGAGGCTCAGGGTTTAGCTTAGTGATTATAGATCTGTCCATATACATATTCCACTATGCAATCTGCTGTAGTGGAAACTAATGGTATTGTTGGTACATGTCATGTAGAACTAGAAATAGGGAATAATCCACCCTTTAGTACCCTGATAATTCAGGCAGTGGTGATGGATTAGTTAGAAGAAAGATTAATGGCACCCCCAATCATGGACATTTAGGCCCAACTGGCCCTGCCCCTTTCCCCATACAAGAGTTCAAGAGGGGAGGGAGGGACAGATCTATGAGCAGGGGAAGACAGAAAAGAAGAATGTTAGAGGAGGATTATGTGGGCCCTACACTGAAGAAAATGTGGGAGGAAACAACGAATCGTTAGTGTGGAATATATCCAGTAGGAGTTTGACTAAGGAAGAAATTGAAGTCCTTGAAAAGGGTCTAACATTTATACCATCAACCAAAAGTGATGTAACAGATTCGGTAATGGATATTAAGCTTTTTGCTCGTAATATACAGCTAAAGCTTGATTTTGGTAGTCACACCTTTATTAATGAAGGTCAGAACTTGAGAAAACCTAGTACATATGTCCCTAATTTGCACCCTTTGGTTGATGCATTTTCCAAACTAGTTGAGGAAGATTTACACCGACACAACAATGATAATAAGTATAAGAAATGGTATGGCAATTTAAAACCGAAGCTAAGATTGGCATTGAAGGCACTCAGATGCAATACTAGTATTAGCATTAGACCAGCAGACAAGGGGGGGCCCTGTGGTTGTAATGAATAGATCCAGTTATATAGAAAGCATGGAGAACATGCTAAGTGATGCACAATTTTATTGTCGAATAGCTCCAAGTCAAGTAGAGAAATGCATTAATAGTGTTTCACTCTCTCTTATGGATCTGTTGAATAATGGAATGATTACTGATAAGCAAAATGATTTCTTCTCAGTCAACTTTCCACTAATACCAAAGATACAAGGTATGCCCAAAATACATAAACATCCATCTTGCCCACCCATGAGACCTATAGTTGCTGGTCGAGGCTGGGTAACAGAACCAATTTCCATATATCTAGAATCTAGACTCAGACCAATAGTTAATACATATGAACATATCTTGAGAGATACTAAACAATTTTTGTTGATGCTTTATGAGAAGATGGCTAAATTATCTTTGGATTTGCCATATTGGTTGGTTACTTTGGATGTTCAATCCTTGTTTACCACTATTCCTAATAGTGAAGGTATTGAATGCGTGCGCAGATGTCTGGAAAGGAACTCTGCATTTCTTGATTTATCAATAGATACCTTCTGCAGGTTGTTGCACATTGTGTTGGTCAATAATATATTTACTTTTGATGAGAAGGTTTACATCCAGAAAGATGGCATGGCCATGGGCACCTCGTGTGCCAATAGCTACGCCAACATGGTGATGGTTGACTGGGAGAGGCATAGCTTGTTTGAGTTAGAGAGTTTTAAGAGGTTTGTTAAGTTTTATTTGCATTTTGTTGATGACCTATTTTTGGTTTGGACAGCTAGCCAAGATGAACTACTTAGCTTTTTAGAGCAGATTAATTCATTGACTTCATATTTGAAGTTCACGATGGATGCCTCTAGAACCTCAGTTTCTTTCCTGGATGTTTTTGTGGAAAGACGTCCTGGTGGTCTGCTGAATACAGGGGTATTCAGGAAGTCGTGTTATAAGAATTCTCTATTATATAGAACTAGTATGCATCCTAGGTTTGTCTTTAGAAATATAGTGAGAGGACAAGAGATGAGGGCATCACATCTCAATCCCACTGAGATGGGTTTTTACAATGAACTGACTAACCTCCGTAACCAACTAATTGATAGAGCATATGATCCTAAGGAAATAGAAGAAGCTTTTATGGGAGTAGATACGCTCAGGAGAGATCGAGCGTCCTCATATTTATGGAAAGAACTGAAGTTATGAGTGAAGGGAGTGATTTATTGAGTAATTTAATAAACAAGAAACTAGGGTTTCAGTTTTTTTTTTAGTAGCAAAAATAGCCCTCAGTGATGACATTTACCCAAACTCCGGACCAGCAAATTAACTTACCAATATACCCCACCAAATACTAACCAAACACTCATTTAATGTAATAAACCATCCTAAAAAACAGCCAGTCTACTCCTGTTAAGCATAAACATCAGAAGTATCACAAATAAAATCCGAGACCTCCATGCTATAATCTCTTCTCTCTGCATACCACACATAGTTGTGATAACTAAGACCTGGCTTAAACCAGAAACTAGCGATGATGAAAGTCTTTCTCCTGGCTATAATATTCTGAGGGCAGATAGGACAAAAAAGGAGGTGGTGTAGCCATACTATTTAGAAACAACCTTACTGCAGAACCCATTAATCTTAACCCCCCTCTCACTTTGACAATGCAGAAATGCTTTACATAAAGCTAAAAATAAACTCTAATAAGTATATAAACATAACTGGATCCTACATGCCACCTGGAAACAACCTCGCCACTATGGAAAATATACTACATTGGGCCTCAAAAAAACTGCCCCAGGAAACACTTCAGTGGAGATTTTAACATAGATTGGCAAGTTGTGACTCTCAAAGTCCAGTTAATCATATTAACCTGCATGGTTTTTCCCAAGCTATTTAAACACCAACCAGAAATGACAAGTCATCTAATAAATATTCCATCCTTGACTGGATACTTACTAATAGGTCATCATTCTCCTTTCACTCCTTTCACTCAGGCTGCCTCCCAGACAGCCTAAGTGACCATCTTCCAACTTTTCTACTCAGACAGCATATCAACCCAACAAAACTCCCTTCCTATAAACAAATAAGGAACAAGAAAAAGTTTAACCCCCAAAAAACTTTACCTCCTCCCTTAAACTTTGCAACTGGTCTCCACTCAAATACCTACCCCTAGATGAAGCTGTGAAATAGTTTAACTCTACCCTCATTAATATCTTGAACATCTACTCACTACCCAGAACTATAACAGTTAAATCCAACCATGCTCCATGGCTGACTAAAGAAACTAAGGCACTACTAATTGCAAGAGGCAAAGCCTGGGCACAATACCAAAATAAAAAGAATGAAGCTTTCAAACAGACCAGCCAGGAACTTAGAAATAAGGAAAAAAGACAAATCAAACCAGACAAAAGTAACTACTATCACAACATTCAAGCAATGCACCACAAAACCCCCAAAAAGTTTAGTCTGCTGTCAATAAGATCTGCCTACCAGGGAATGCCAGCAAGCACCCCCCCACACAAAACTACCTCCAACACTGACGACATAACCACCCAGTTTAATAAATACTTCACTGAAACAATTCTAGCTGTATCAAATAACTATAGCACCACTCCCTCTCCAACCCTACACACTTTTGATTATAACAATAATAATGCCCTCTCCCTTCAACCTATCTCAACAGACATAATAAAAAATTGCTTAAAAAAACTAAAACCTACCACCCTAGCAGCTGTTAAGCTACCTGTACCTTAGAGTTGCCGGAGACATAATTGCCTACGCTGTATCCATAGTTATTAACAGATCAATATCTGAATATTAAGTTACTTCTATATGGAAAACTTCCCATATTATCCCCTTACATAAAGGGGGTACATCAACAGAATTGTCTAATTATCGCCCAATAGCCTTACTCTCTTCCCTGTCAAAAATTCTTGAAAGATGCGTACATACACAAATCATGCATTATTCACTAACTAACTGCCAACTAATACTCAGCATGGGTTCCGAATTTGATACAGCACCACCACAGCTCTGTTATCCTTCACTAATACTGTTAACATTCAAAGAATCAATGGAAAATTTGCCTCCTCAATATTTCTTGAGCTTTCAAAAGCTTTTGACATGATCTCAAATAACCAACTGATTAATCCATTAACTGAACTAAATCTATGTCCAGCTACCATTGCATGGTTCCAAGACTACCTAATTAATCGTCAACAAACCTTGCAATGGCAGAAAGAACTCTCTTCTCTTCTGGGTCTATATTAGAACACCAAATGTTCAAAATTTCGAGTGTTCTAATATCAAACCCTATGAATCGAAAATTTAAAACATTGAACATACAGAACAGCGAATTTTTATTCCTAGCGAAAACAATTTGCTGTTCCAAAACAGACAACACAAGCACACCAAACAAACAGCAATCCACACACATACACCTAAACTCTTACACCTAACCATACACTAAACTATACATACACCACTAACTATCCACTTACCTTAACCCAAACCTGAAGGTCCATCACTATTGCGCAGTCACCTCACCCGCGCCCTAACCCTAACTCACCTACCCCGCCCTAACCCTCACGTCCACACAATCGCACACTTACCGGAACCCGACCTGTAACTTTCCACCACAGCGCTGAAAATACCGAAGCAATAGAAACGGACAACCGAATTCTTTCCCTAAGAAAAAATTTGGTTTTCTGTTTCTTCGATATTTTTTTCAGCGTTCGCTGAAAACGGGTCGATATTAGAACACTCGAAATTTTGAACATTCAGTGTTCTAATATAGACCCTCTCTTCTGTTTGTTACAATAGGAGCACCTCAAGGATCAATCCTGGGTCCTCTACTGTTTTCTGTATTTACTAACAAACTTCACACTGCTACATATGCTTCTGTCATACAGTACACAGAATATTCTACATTGATATGTGTAGCATCACCTGCTTAACAACTACAAATTATAACACAAGATGTTTTTTTTCAAAGGTGGAAACATGGCTATCTAATTCCCAACTAATCCTAAACCCTAACAAAACTCAACTTATAATTTTTCAGCATACAAGGCACACTTTGTCAATCCTTCATTTCAATATTCTATCCTTAAACAATACCGTCATCTCATCTGTGACCCACACGAAATTACTGGGAGTAGTCATTGACAGTTGTGACACTCATGCACTGGCCCAGTAATAAAGGAGCCTCAATCCTCACCATTAGCACCAGTGAGGGGTGCACATTGGGAAGCATAACAAGTACATACACAGTGAAGTACAGTTTCCCTTAAGAGCACACAGAGATCACAGTCAGTCTGGGGCTGGTTTCTCCCTTTCTCTTCAGATCCCTAATAAGACTTCCCACTGGAACAGCTATAGGGTACAGATCTCAGCCTAGTAGTAAAGCCAAAACCTCCAGCACCCTCTCTGTCCAACCAGTGGTTCGTGTCCCTACCCAAGTAGCTGACACACACACAGTTTGAGATATGAGTTATATACAAACACACAGATACTCCTGGAGAAGGCTGGGCACAGGTTCTCCAGCTATGCCCCCTTCTCTCCAGACTATAAGGTAGAAATCACTGCCACCAACCACTATCAGCTACTATAAGGCCCTTCCCAAAGGGTGACCAATTTCACTGTGCAATATTGCTGTTATCCAAATAGTAAGTGTGACCCAGGGCTAAAGCTATTGGAGTGGCTTGGACAGTATCACCAGATACATGCAATGTACTCTAAGAGCTTAAATTACCTTTACACAAAATAGCCACAGTTGAAAGGTTTAAAAATATTTAATAATAAATAATAAAAACACAAGACAATACTATTATTACTTCAACACAATGACATTACAGAGTTCAGAAATCACAGGAAAATGCTTTAAAATAATACTGTAGAATAGCCTGATATAAATATAGAAAACAGCTAGACTAATCTGGCTATTTCTATCTATCTCTAAGAGAAATCACTGTTCTCAATTCTACTTACATACAGAGCAAGCAAGTTCTGGTGAGTGGATGTTCTTTAGACAAAATCCAAAATGCTCTCGTTTCTTTCTGTACTTAAATTGATAACACAGTACTGCTGAGTCATTTCAGATTACATCATTCTTAACAGTTCTGATTTAGTTTCCCAAGCTCACAGAACATAAAATTTACATTTCTTTTTGTAATCTGCACCTGCAGGAAGCCACAGCAATAAAATACATTTTACATGTAAAATCTAGTTCATACGTTCATAGGTAGGTATTAGGCTATTAGCCCAAGGGCCTAAGTAAGCCTAGCCAACAAGGTTCCCTGGTTTATGCCACCCAAGAAAGTTATTTTTTGTGCCCGTGTCGAGCAGAGCCACAGAAGTGATTCCCGGGGTGTATTTCCTATTTCCCATCCACTTATCAAGATTTTTCTTGAAGAGTGCTAATGAGGAACTTTGCTTGACCTAGATGGGTAGCTTGTTCCAGAGTATGGGAAGTCTCTGGGACAGGAATCTATCCCTCCAGCATGTCCTGTTTATTGTGGTGACAAGGTTTAGGTCTCTAGAGCATGTAGCTCGGAGAGATTGGGATTTCTTTAGGTGTAGCATGTCCAACAGCTCTGGGTTTAACATAGCTTTATATGTTAGGCTGAGATCACCTCGGAGTAGGCGATATGCTACGGAGTAAAGCTGGAGTTTTTTTATACAGTCAGTGTAGGGCATCTGTTTGAGGCCAGTAATCTTTGTGAGGTACTTCTGTGGCCTTTCCAGCTGCTGCAGATGGCTTGTGAGGTACCTTCCAAAAGGGGTGTTGTTCTCTATAATGGGTCTAATGAGTGTCGAGTAGAGGGGAGCAATGATCTCTTTTTTCCTGGATGAAAACCCTTTTGTGATAAGGTGTGCCACGTAGAAGGATTTCAGACTACTGTGGTGATGTGATTATCAAAGGAGAGACTTCTGTCCACCTGGGTCCCAAGGTCTCGTATCACACATTTGGCATTAAGTAGACTGCTGCCTATGTGGTAGTTCATTGGTACAGAGTTTTTACCAAAGGGAATGACAGTGCACTTTTTGGCATTCAGCTTGAGGCCATGGCTCTGACACCAGGCATCTGTCTCAGTGAGGCCCTTCTGTAGGATGCCCACATCATCTGGGGACTTGGCTATGGCTCCTAGTTTGCAGTCATCTGCGAACTTCATTAGCCAAAGGCCTTCTGTATTAGCCTGTACTTCAGAGAAGTAGAAACCAAACAGGAGAAGTCCCAGGACTGTACCCCGTGGTACTCCACTTGTCACTGATTTGAAGTCAGATTTGGAGTCTGCAACTTTTACAGTGTGGATTCTGTCAGTGAGCCAGTTGGCAAACTATCTTGTGACATAGGGATTTATACCTAGTTTAGCTATAATTCCAGAATGGGGGATGGTGTTAAAAGCTTTGGCGAGGTCAAGATAGGCTGTATAGAAAGAAGCCCTGAGTCCAGACATCCTGTCTCTGAGCTTTGAGGTCAAACAGTCCTAAAATGCTTGACTTATCAGCTTTCTTCCAGCAGAGTGCACTGTGGTTACATTTTTGAAGCTCAATACAACATATAGTTTAATCATAACATACAGTTCTCTTTACATTTGTAGAACAAGCCTGTGGATTACATTAATATTTACAATGGCAGAATTATTTACAAAATTATATCTAGCTAGGCTGGCAGCCTTCACAACAGTAACTTAAGATTCAATATTCATATTACACTAACAATAAAAAGTACACAAAAGGCTGAGTACTCTTTACAGAAACACACAATATCTCACTAAAAATACAAAAGTAACTATTGCTCAAACTCACCTCATCTCAACTCTGTTCTGTGCCTCACAAATTCTCACCAACCTAGCGAAATCTGACTTAGCCAAACTATAGTCATGTTACGACAAAATTGTCCAGTTTGTCACAGACTCTTCATTTAGGTCACACCACTGCACAACACTAAAGAAACTTAACTGGCTATAACTTCCCGAACTTCCCTTCTACACCCAGCTATCCACAGCCCATGCAATTCTAAATCGCATAGATAAGACACCTTCCTTCAAAATCCCCTACTCCCTTACCCCCTGATAGAGATCTGCATTCTAAAAATAAAACCCTATTGACTACAGTTAAAGCCAGTAATTCTGCTGGTGAATCAGTCTATTCTAACTATATAGCCAAAATCTGGACTAAACGCCTTCCTGATGCTACATTTTAAAAAGATACTCAAAGCAAATCTATTTTTATATGCTCATGCAATACCCCTGGATAAACAACATTTAGGAGTAGCTCACTTAACCATTTAAGTTTTAGTGAGACAATAATCTATTAGATGGCATAACTTTGTTGTATATTTGGGAGACATACCTATATCCTCACATTGTTTATTTGTGAATTGCTTCTGCAGTCTCTAGTCCCAATTCTTTCTAACCTCCTCTGACTGATTCTTATAGTTATCATGCAATATTTTATATGTTCTACTAATTATTCCTTTTTTAATGGCAGCTTCTGTTCTAGATTCTATTAAAAATTCAATCACTGCAGGTCCTTCATTTAGGACTCCCCTATTTCCTTCTCTTTGCCTATACTCTGATATCAATCCCCAATAGGGAAGACAATCTCTAACCCGTCTTCCCATTCATTTTTCCCTCTCTAGTTATTTCCTCCCAATACCTTGGTTCCTTTGCCAGGTTTCTCCAACAAATTCCAGCCCCCTCTTGCCTATTGCCTGCATCCCTAATTGCAGTTATCTCTATCAGCAGAATCTCCTTTCTCCATTCATGTATTGGTTTAGTTCTTAGAATACTTTCTGCTACTTTACGGATACAATATTGTGTATGATTATTGTTATTCTCCTTAGATGCCTGCATCCACAATCCCAGTCTCTCCTTATTTCTTGAGCTCCCCCCCGTTTTGTCATCATTCTTTTCCACTTTGAATTATAGTTTTCTGCTTCTGCTAATCATAGAAGTCTTAACTGTGCAGCTCTGAAATACCCCTTCAAATTGGGTAACCCCAATCTGCCCTCTTCTACTAGAAGAATCAGCTTATCCCACTTCACTCTTGCCTTCTTCCCCTCCCGCGTAAAGTCCTTCAACTCTTTATTAATTGCTATGCACAACTTTTCCTCTGGTTGATAAAAATATGCCTGACCTATGTATAAGAAGAAAGGGACTGAAAACATTTTAACTGCTTGTATATTACTATCCATATCTATATAACAAAACTTCCATTTTCTCAGTTTTTGTGTTATCTTTTTGTTTAGTCTCTTCCCACATCTCCTTAGCTGCCACACTAGAATCATTTTTAATCCATAGTCCTAAATACTTCACTTTATCCTGTCCCCTTAAATATGGATTTTCCTGAACCATTTCATGTGTGGGTATATAATTTACCACTGTTGCCTTTGTTTTAGCTTCATTAATTTTGTATCTCAAAAAGATATGAAACTACCTGAAAATGTTCCACAACACTGTAATGTCTTTTTGTGGTTTTGTCAGGTATAAAATAATATCGTCTGCAAATAAAGCCAACTTTTCTTGACTACCATACTAATTATATCCTTGAACTTCTGAGTCCCTTATTTTCTTTGCCAGTGGTTCTAAATATAATGCAAATAATAATGTGGAAAGAGGACACCCCTGCCTGGCTCCTCTGCTCAAGCAGAAATTATAAGAGAAGGCCCCACCCACTTTTTTCACCACCAATCCCTCTTATATCCTCCTAATCAACATTATAATTTTTTCAGGAAATGCAAATGCTGTCATTGCCCTGCTCATAAAGTTCCAGCTTACTCTGTCAAATACTTTCTCTGCATCAAGACGCACCAACAACAATGGTATTTTCTTACATTCTGCTTCCTTCTGGATCATCAGTGTTCTGTTAATGTCGTCAAATGTCCGCAAAACCACATTGATCCATATCTATCAGTTTTGGCATTACTTTTGCCATTCTTATAGCCATTATAGACATGAGCCCTTTATAATCATGGTTTAGTATTGAAATGGGCCTGTATGAAGCTGGATCTGATGGATGTTTACCCTCCTTAGGTATTACAGCTACCAGTGTTTCTTCCAAGACGGTGGAACTTCTCCTCCTCCTCTTAAGATACTGTTAAAACCTTCCAGATCTTTATCAGTTTTTTCCTCGTAGCTTCCAAATGTCTACAGAAATACCATCTATTCCGGAGACTTTCCTGTAGAGTGGTTATACATCACAATTTTTATGTTATCTCCTCCTATGCCAACTGTTAGTAATTGAATCTCATCTGCCTCTAACCTTGGCATATTTAATTCTTCCATAAACATTTCCATTTGTATCTTTTCTTCAATTTCACATTTCTCTTCTTTATAGAGACTCTCATAGAATTTCCAAAATATTTCTAATACCTCTACAGGATCTCTTGTTATCCTCTGTGTTATTGGCTCCCTAAGTTTGGTGACAAACATTTCTACTTTCTGTTGCCTGAGTCATTGTGCTGAATGTTTTTGTGCTTTAGTGCTATTATCAAAAAACAGTTGCTTAACAGCAGTCTTTCTAAGCTTGTGCATATTACTGAGGTAATCCCTTATTTTCTGCCTACCATTCTGCAGTTGATCCTCTTCTTGTTCTGTGAGATTTCCGCCTATTCTGCAGTACTTTAACATTTGTCAGTCCTTCTAAATAATTATTGTTACTTCTTAACCATAGCTCCCTTTCTTTTATTTCTACTCTATATTTAAACTCCACTTTAATTTTATCCCACTCTTTAACTATATTTTCAGAAGAAATTTCTGTCCTCTCTAACAGCTCCTGCATAATCTCCACTACCCACTCCTTAAATTTATCTCTTTTCAACAGATAAGTGGTAAAGCGCCAATGTCTCCTTTTTATTTCATTACCCAGTGCTTTTATTTTAGCTATTATTTGCACATGATCTGAAATAGTTATTGGGTATGTATCAAGACCTTCAAATTAAATGCACATGTTCCTGTGAAATGTAAATTCTGTCTAGCCTAGCCCAGTTTTTATATCTTGGGGAATAATATGTAAATTCACTCTGAACTCCTATTACTGAATTCACATCTTCCATGCCAAATATTTTCATAAATTTCTTCAAAAATTTACTCTCCTTTGTTATATTTTCCCTTCTAGGCCCCCCCAGGCACATCTTCACTGTTGCAAATCAAATTCCAGTCCCCACCTGTAAGTAATATTGCTTGCTAAAAACTGATTATTTCTCCCAGAATGTTCTTAAGTTCCATTATAACAGTTTTAGGTGAATGGACATACATGCCAGTGTAATCCTCCTCCCTTGCCAGTAGCACCTTAAGACTACAAAGTTGTCATTATTATCTTTTTTTATTTTCTTCTATCACTATTGGAGCTCCTCTTGCAATTAATATAAGTACTTCTCTTTTCCTTTGTCCCTGGTATTCTGCTGAATAACCATCCTGAAATCTTTTCTTTATCAAATTCACATGTTCAGGTCTTTCTAAGTGTGTCTCCTGTAACATAGTCTTTTGCACTCTACATATTTTTAATATAGTTCACTACTCTTTCTTGTTTGTGTTTATCTGTGAGGCTATTTACATTTAAAGGCATTAAAGAAAGTATCATTGTATTAAAAAGTTATTATTCCCACTTGTTATGCATAACACCTTTTTTGTTAAATGTCTAGTTCCAGCTTTTGTGTTACACTCATACCTTGTTTGGCAGGTTCAACTTTTATACAGTTGTTTCATGTCATTGCATTTGAGCCTATGTCACATCTTATAAAACTTTTTGTTTTGCTGAAAGTCCTCAAACAAAAAATAAACACATCCCCAATACCTCCCAAAAGTTGTTAACTTAATACTAACACACAAACCTATGTTCATCTTCAAATACTGAAGTTTTACCCTACTACTAGGAACAGAAGTCCCAAACTGACTGCCACACTCATAGACTTGAGTTAACCTTAAAAAAAGGTTATCCATGCTAAGACATATGGTACAGCCTATGATTCTACTAAGTGCTGATTGGTTTTGTCTTATCTTTATAGCTCTCCCAGCTGGGAAACCCCTGAATGTTTTCAGAGAATATTAACTGTCTTGTGAAAAACCCTGAATGCTTTCAGAGAACATTACATACCTTGAGAAAACTCCTGAATGCTTTCTGAGAACACTGTCTCCCTGCCAGTTTCTCTTTTGTTTTGTTTTTTTTTCTTTTCTCATACTGAACCGCCAATTATTCTCCACTAGACTGTAGCCAGTTTCTCTTTAGCAGATTGTCTCCATGGAGACATGAGAACCAGGCAGCCAGTTTCTCTTTATCAGATTGTTTCCATGGAAACATGAAGACCAGGTGTAGAAGTGAGCCTTATAATATTTAATGTTCTTTTTTGCTGTCTCTTAAAACTTGTTACTAGATCAATCTAAGGTTTTTAATCCAGTCATTCCCCCGTGCAAGAATGAGAAAAGGACATTATCATTTTTCCTTTATCATGCTTTTTAACCAGATTTTTTAAATTACAGTGCCTGCGTTTCTTAAAACTGAAGAAGAAAAAGAAAGAAGAAGGGAGAAAGAAAAGAAAAAGAGAACAGCAGAAGCTGTTTTCAGTCCTCATTACAATTAAAAATAACTGAAAAAAATTTTACTTTATAGCAGGTAAAGACAACCACATGCCACAAAACTGGTACTATTTAAGAAAAAAATATTTATTTACAGTCAACTTTCTCCTACCTCTTCCACTCCCAAAAGCACTTTTCAGAACATTAATGATATGAAGTAGGGCATATGCTTTAGAGTCCACCACAAGTCCAACAAATTCTGAAAAAGGTCCAACATTTCTAGATTTTCTTGTTCTGTCATATTTCCCAAATATAATTATTACATTGTAATTACTTATTAAGTTACTGGTTTTATCACTGTTCATCTCCGAAATCATGTCTGTGTTTCATTTCCAATGTACTCTCAGTTCTTCTAGTCAACTCTTGTGCCCCCTTCCTTCTCTCCAACATTTTCCATTGAAAATTTTGAAAAGGCTTCACAGGCAGATTCCTTATGGTCTTTATTACCAGAAGAACAAAAAGCAGAATCTCCTTCTGTTTCATAGATTACTTTTTGTAGGACAAACTTTTATATTTCCTCCTTAGTATGTAGTTCATCAAAAATGGTTATGTCCTTCCAGGGAAGAATAACTTGAATTACAGCTGGGTACAGCAGTTTGAATCTCACACTTGCACCTTGACATTCCCTGAGTAGTGGAATAAAGTTGCTCCTCTTCTGTCTGGTGTACAATGCGTAATCATTCTCCACATACACGTTGCTGTCTCCCACTTTTAGTACTTTGTTCTTCTGCCACAGTTTTGTCAGAATGAACTCCTTCTGCTGTTAGGATTGCATTTTTACTATTACATGTCTAGGTTGCTTTCTTATAGCCAGGTTTGGAGTATACACATGATGTGCTCTTTCAACTAACAACTCCTGCTGTGGAATACCAGTGTAGTTGTGTATTTGTGCTTTCATAAAATTAATACTGTCTGTTCCTTCCAGCTTTTCTGTTATAGCTGAAAATCTCAGGTTTTCCCTATGTGCTCTGTCCTCTAATTCTTTTATTTTTTGAAACATCACTTCCTGAGCAGTCTCATATTCAGCCAGCCTTTTCTTCATTTCAACCTCTGATTTTTTTCAGCTTTATCATCTCATCTGAATATCTGTTTCAAGCTTCTTCCATTTTTTATGCCTTTTGTTGTTTGTGTTGATATACTCCATCAGTGATTTGTTTATTTTAACCAGGTCTGTATACAGTTGACTTATATCTTTCTGTAGGTTATTGGAAGACATGTATGAAGGTTGCATTGCATTTTGCTGAACAGCTGCAGAACTTTCCCCATTCTATATTTCTTCCTCACTTTTTGTAGCTGATTTTTTCCAGGTCTTCTGTATTTCTTTATTCTTGGCATCTAGGCAGTGTACTTACTAGCTAGTTACTGAAATTTATCCATAAACAGAAGTCTAATGGCCTTTCCTGCTGAGTTTCTGTTTTCACACTGGGAGAGCTAGAAACAAGCTGTTACTCAGTGTGCAGCCATCATGGACATCTCAAACTAAGATATATTTTAAACCCACATCTCTACTTCCATATGGGCATGCCCACAGTGCACACACCAAGAGCTTGCTGCCCTCTGTAAAATATTGTCAGCTTATAAATAGTGATTCCTTTTGTTTTAGGAGTTCCCTTTCTTCTATGCTTTTGTAACCATGATGTTTTATACACATTTTGTGGTGTACAGGGATGACTCATCCAGGAGGAACTTATTTTTAAGTTATTCACCAGGTTGAGTGCTTGACAATGTCAAGCTGGCAAATTAAAATGTTGCAGAGTTAAATGACAGGGATTCATAGGAGAAGCCATTACTGAATTTTGCTCCCTCTTGAGTGCACTGTTTCGCCATTGCTCTGGTCAAAACGATGAACTATTCTAATTATAAATATGATGTTGTAAATCTTTGTTCATTAATTACTATTAATTACTATTAGGACCTCAGTTCCATCCTCAGAACAGATACGGCCGTTTTCAAGCTTGTGCCAGCCAGAAGCTCTCAGCTAAGACCTACCCATAATGCTGCTCTCCTAGTTACTCCAGATCTCGTTTGCTGCGTTCCTAGTCCGACGTGCTAGCCATCTCTCTCAAAGCTAAGTAGAAAATTGTTATTTTTAAGACAGTTTCTCTTCATAATTGTTTATTTTTTAGTCAATTTAGCCTTCTCTCACTGTTGCCTATAACCTAATTCTATTCCCTACCCTTTACCTTGATAATTTATTTTCTACCATTATTGGTACTGTCCCTCTCTCATGCCTTTGACAGGCCTTTCCTTACCACTTGTGGTATTTTTTAAATACCATCGTTGGTATTCTCTTACCCTTTTCTCTCCCTTATTTTGTTTTTTTCTATAGGATAGCCTTGTTGCCTTACTATGTCAGACAAAGCTAAGTTGGAGTTTAAACAGTGTGACAAGTGTGGGCGTAAGATGCCTAACTCAGATGCACATGCTCGTTGTGTCTACTGTTTGGTTGTGAATCATATTAAAGCTGACTGTTACAGTTATGCTAGTTTTAATAGTCGTACACTAGCAGAACGTAAAAATAAACTTCTTTTAAAAGGTTTAATCAAGATACCTTTTCGGAGGCTCTATCTGGGTCGGAGGTCTCACCCCTCCAAAGACCAAAAAACATAAGGAAAAATGGAGTCACTCGGTTCCTGCATCTCCGTCAGTTATGGAACAGAGTCTGCACTGTGCTTCACTGGTGCCCTCAGAGCAGACCTCTTCGGCACCAGGCTCTGTATCTTCTTCCTCAGTGCCATCCATGATATTCACCTCTATTTCGGTTCCAACCTCGGCACCACTGACTTATGTGCCATCTTTGGCTTTGACATTGGCTCCAATGACTGTACCTGCTTCTGCACCACCCCCAGCCATGTTGCTGACAGTTTCTTCGGCTCCATCTGCTCCAAAACTCGAATATCTGCCAAGGACAAGATACTCTCCAACTTACAACCCTTTTTTGGGGCAGAGGTTTAGCTCCTTTCTAGAAAGACCTGATTCTCCTTCAGCAACCTCCTTTAGATCCACTAGGAGTTTTTCTGAATTAGATCTAGTGCGAGTCGTGGACCAGCTTCTGGCAGCTTGGGGACTGCCCATTCCAGCTAGACCTTCTGTACCTCCTGGCTCAGAATCTTTTACTACATCTTCCCCTGTTTATCCTTCTCCGGCCTCTACCCATATCCCAGAGATCCTGGTACCGATGTCCACTCCGATGCATACTGTCTCACCTCCGACAGCAGTTTTTCCTGTGTCAGCACTGACCACCCTTGCTGCATTGGCTCTGGTGGAACCGATGCTCTCTTGGAGCAGTGCTTGGACCGTCCGTACCATGGTACCTAGCCCAGCACCTATTTCCTCCTTGGTGCCATCTATGTCCATAGCTTTGATGGCTTCCAGTCCTTTCGAAACTCCTAACCTGGAGGTGGTCTCATCAGGGCGGGGTGTGACCCCAGTTCCAAGGTTGTCCTTCCTGGTTTCGGGCTCCCATCTCTCCTCGGGTGGGCCTGCTGTCCAGGTGATGGAGGAGGTCCTTCACTCCGAAGGCTCACAGTCTGCACCAATGACATCAGTATCAGAACCCATGCCTAGCATGCACCTCTCCCAGCCCTCTATGTTGGGACCCCGAGCACGGGAGTCACAAGCACCCCCTTTGAAAGGAACCCCTTCGCCGCAGTCCTCCTCAAAAGATCCCACTGGGGAGCCACCCCAGAAGAAACAGTGCAAGAGGAAGCACCTTGATTTTTTAAGGAATCTATCACTGAAGACACTGACTGTGATGAGGGGGAAGGGTCCCCACGGTCTCTGCCAGACGACGTCTCATTCGGAGACATTCTCAAAATCCTCAAGCAGTGGGGAGACTGGAAGTCCTCTAACCCTTCTTCTGAGGAATCTGTGTTCTTGCAGGCCTTTCCATGCCCGGCCATCTACTTCCTGGGTGATCCCACTGGCAGATGACCTTGTTAAACTCATTGTGCAGCATGCCTGGAAGGCCCTGGACAACGTAGAACCTGTCCCCTGGAGGCCAACAAAATTTTATCTAAACCTGAAGACCAGCCCCACTGATCCAAGCAGTTGATGGTTGATTCTATGGTTGTGGTGGCAGCCACCAAGAGGGAACTGGCAGAAGATAGTTCCACTGTCGGTCCTCCAAACAGTGAGTCCCGGACCATGGACAGACTAGGAAAGCAGATCTATGCTTCAGTGATCTTTGCCATTTGGTCGCTGAACTATCTGGCACACTTTACTCGCCTCCAAAGAGACCTAATTTCCAAAATATCTTCCTCTTTGGTGGGGGTACTGCCTGATGAGGTGCATGATACTGTCGCCTCGCAGCTAGCTACCCTGGAATCCATCTCGACCTCATGCGTTTGATATCTCACACCACTGAGGGGGCAGCTTGAGCTGCCGCATCAGGCATTGTCATGAGACGTAATGCTTGGATGGGGTTGTGTGACTTCGCAGAGCCCTTTAAATCTTCCGTCATCAATGCATCTGTCGTCGAAAAAGTTTGACACACACTTGCACGTAGTGAGAAAGACGGAAAGACCTTGCCTGCTGTAGGCATATGCTTTTCCAACCCCCAGAGGTCCTTCTCCAGGAACCAGAAGGGAGGAAAAATGTGGTTCAAGAAATCCCAAGGATGTTTTTGAGACACTAGTGGTGAACAATCCCACCGGGGCAGAGGGGGCAACTCATATGGAAGACGCTCCTTTCGGGGTAGAGGGGGTCCGCGTAATCAGGGCGCTAGAGATTCTTTCTCTGGCAGACCTACCAGTGCTCCTGAGCAGCGGCCCAATTGCTTACCTCTGGAAGCAGTTGGGAGTCATTTTTCTCTGCACCTACCAGCCTGGCATCTTATTACTACTGATGTTTTGGTGCAGAGAATAATATCCAGAGACTACCAAATACCATTTAGTTTAATTCCCAGACCTGTCAAATGAATCCCCGATGTACCACCCAATCAGAGGGAATTAGCAGCCTTAGAAACAGAAAAGCTGCTAAGAAAAAGAATCATCCAACCAGTCCCACCAGACCAGACAGGATCCGGGTTTTACTCGAGGTTCTTTTTAGTGCCAAAAAAGTCAGGGGACTGGAGACCAATCCTGGATCTCAGCCTATTGAACAAATTTATCAAACCTCAAAAATTCTAGATAGTCATGGTACAGTCCATTCTTCCCTTCCTAGGGAGGAACAACTGGATGTGCTCTATAGACCTCCAGGACACGTACGTCCACATAAAGATGGATCACCGCTCCCGGAGGTTTCTCCGCTTCCATCTGGGAGCCAATCACTACCAGTTCAGGGCATTGCCAATCGGTCTTTCAACAGCTTCCTGAGTGTTCACCAAATGTATGGCAGTTGTGGTAGCTCATCTTCGACTACAAGGATTCCAGGTGTTTCCATATCTAGATGATTGGCTCCTTACTGCTCTGACCAGGAATCTCCTAGTCCACAGCCTGTCTTACACTCAAGATCTCGCTCTCTGCTTGGGGATTACAATCAACAAGGACAAATCTCAGATGTCCCCAATAAAGGCAGTGGAATTTATTGGCGCAGTCTTCGACACAACATCCTGTCAAGCTTCTCTCCCCCCTCACAGGTTTTCAAAAATAAGACACCAAACCCAAGGCCTTCTTCCTAAGACCTATGTACCAGCACGTCTTGTACTGCAACTCTTAGGCTCCATGGTGGCTGCCATTTTGTTAGTACCACTGGTGAGACTGCACATGAGAATCCTGCAGTGGCTCCTTTCCACACAATGGTCGTTTCCAACTCACCCACTCGACCACATGATACATCTTACAAACCATTGCAAGGAAGAAATGCTATGGTGGATGAAGCCACAAACGAATCTTTGGTGTCGACCATTCTGTTTTCCCCAGCCCAAGGTGACCACGGACGCTTCCCTGTTAGAGTGGGGGGGGGCACTTCCGGGGAAAGATGGTCCAAGGCACCTGGTCCTCCATGGAGGCCAATTTGCACATAAATGTCCTGGAACTGAGGGCAGTTCTCTTAGCGTTGCAAGCGTTCCATGCATCCCTACCCTCTGGGACCATTGCAATTCAGTCAGACAACATGTCAGTCATCTGGTAATCAACTACCAAGGCGGAACCAGGTCTTACCCCCTATGTCGGGAAGCCATGAGGCTTTGGCACTGGGCAATAGCTTCCAACCGCTTTCTTATAGCAATGCACATTCCTGGGAGTTCCAGCCTTATTTCGGAGAATCTGAGCAGGAACATCCTGATGCCTCATGAGTGGTCCCTCAACCCTGTAACAGCGGATCAGATCTTCCAATGCTGGGGCAAGCCTTGCTGCAATCTTTTTGCTTCCCCCCCTAAACTACAAATGCAAAAGTTACTTTTCCCTGATCCCCCCTCAGGGGGAACCACCAAGGGATGCTCTAATGCATGATTGGTCCCCGGGTCTTCCGTATACCTTTCCCCCGTTTCTCCTCATTCCAGAATTTCTCCAGAAAGCTCAGAGGTTCAGAAGCAAAGTGATCCTCATTGCCCCCTACTGGTCCCTTCAAGTCTGGTTCCTGTTTCTATGGCCTCATCTGATTCACAGCCTGTGGATCCTGGATCATTCCCAAGACCTGTTATCTCAGCCTCAGGGACTGATCCATCCAAACCTCCACAGTCTCAAGCTCACAGCTTGGTTCCTCCACTTCCAATGATTGCCAGGCTGCCTGACATCTCATCTCCTGTTCGTGAAATTCTTCTGGCTTTACACAAACTTTCCACCAGGAAAGTTTATTCTATTAAATGGACTAGGTTCTCTATTTGGGCCAAAGATCAGAACTTAGACACTTTCTCTATGCCTGTTTAAAAGCTCCTATAATACCTGACTACTCTTTTACACGCAGGAGTCTCAGCATTGACGATCACTGTACATTTAGCTATCGTTTACAGCTATCATTAATTTTCATAATGGACTTGATAATTCTTTGATTATGTCACACCGCCTATGCAAGACTTTTTTGAAAAGAGTATTACATGTTAAACCTCCGGTCAAGCCTCCCTTAGAACCCTGGGACTTGACTTTGGTACTTCAGCAGGTCCTCATTTTGAGCCCTTTGAGTCATGTGATTTAAAATTTTTGTCATGGAAAACCTTACTTCTAGTAGCACTTACCTCAGTGAGAAGAGTATCTGAGCTGCAGGCCTTGAGTGTCAAGAGATCTTATTTGATCTTCCACACGGATAGGGTGTCCCTTCGTTCTGACCCTTCTTTCTTGCCCAAGATAATTTCTGGATTTTCCATTTACCAATCTATTGACCTGCCAGTTTTCTTTCCTCAGCATTCTAATAGACGGGACTACCTTCTGCACACCCTTGATGTGCATCGGCAGCTTTGTTGTTATTTGGACAGGACTAAATCTTTCAGGAAAACTGATCAATTGTTTGTGGCCTTTGCAGGACCCAGATTGGGTAAACCTGTTTCCAAAGTGACTTTATCCTCCTGGCTTAGAAACGTCATTACCTTTATTTACCAGCAGAATAAGCTATCCTTACCTTCCAGAATAAATGCTCATTCTACCAGATCTATGGCTACTTCTGTAGCATTTCATTCCAGAGCCTCTATGGATGATATCTGCACAGCAGCCACTTGGGCGAGACCTCATACCTTTATCTCTCATTACAAATTGGATTTGGCCTCCAGGGGACAAGTATCTTTTGGTTCTATGATGTTCATTAATATCCTTCCTTAGGGCCACCCAGGACTCAAGTAGCTGGGGACTCGGCCCTAATAGTAATTAATGAACAAAGATTTACAACATCAGATAAAGAAGTTATGTCTTATCATAATGTTCCATCTGTGTTGTAGATCTTTGTTCATTCATTACTTCTCGCCCTCCTTCCCCCTGCCTGGGCTCCTGGTGGACTTTAGGAACTCCTGGTTAGGATATTTGCTCAGACAGAGCCTTCTACTATTTTTTCTATTACTACATCTATTATATAGGGGCGGGCAAATTCAGTCTGGCATAACTAGGAGAGGGGCATTATGGGTAGGTCTTAGCTGAAAGTTTTTGGCTGGCGCGAACTTGGAAACTGCCGTATCGGTTGCGAGGATGGAACTGAGGTCCTAATAGTAAATAATAGTAATGAATGAACAAAGATCTACAACACAGATGGAAATGAAGATGAACTGATGAAGACATAACTTCTTTTTTTCTTTAAGAGATTTGCTAATATGTTAAACTCATTCTAAGAAACTGCTTCTTCTCCATGTTTTATTTTCTTTTATTCTATGATTTTTGTATGTACTCATTCCATTTGTGTTTAAACTTTCTTTTTGATTTTGAACTTTATTATTTATTCACATTCTAGTTCATGGCTGAATTTGAGTCCTTGTGGTCCTGTCCACATATCTTTTTAACGTGTTTTGTTCCAGCTAGCATATAGCCTTAATAGCAGATCATTAATGAAGCAACTGGTTATAGCAAACATTCTAAAAAGAGGTACACAGGTATCAGAGAGCCTGGAATACAATTCCTTGTTAAAATAACAGGCAATAAATAGCCTGTTAACACATTTGTTACAACAAGAATAGGGCACATTTTATTAAATGGCCAAGAGTATTAGTAAATATTTCTTGCAGCATCATTAATGCTCTACTGTAATGGAATACAGTTCAAATTATTAATCAGCTTGCACTTTCTGTTTTAATTTCTGTCTCTGAGGTGATTGTCTGGCCCCAAAAAGCACTAGAAAAGTTTGATTGGAAAATAAGAAAACTCCTTGCTGCCTATCAAATGATATATAGGAACCTATGTTTGCCACGTGTGTATATCTTTTGGGTTGAAGGAGACATGGGCCTCCTTGAAATTGACTAGTCATATAGGTTGGTGTTTGTGGGACTGCATGCATATTTGATGGTATCATCAGATCCAAGCATAGTGAAAGTTCTAAAACATAAAGAAAATAAGTCTAAGATGACATATTTGTTTAGTTTAGTAGAATTCTTTATGAAAGGAGCAGGCAAGGAAATCAAATCAGATGAGGACAAAAAAAAAAAAAAAGCAAGTAGCAACAGAAAGTATAAAACAAAAGAAATAATAGAAAGAATTTTGTCAAGAAAAAAAGAAAATAAAAGTGGTAAAGACCACAGTTAAAGTATACAGTGCAGAGAACTACTAGAGCAACCACATGTTGATCAAGAGATGATGCACAAATGGCTCGAGTGAGGTGAATTTAAACCAAGAGATGAAAGGTAACATAGGTAGATCAAGACAACAGACTACATACAAATGGACTAATAAAAAAAAAGAATTGCCAGGCAAATTTAAAGATGTTGCTGATACAGGTAACCTCTTATGAATTGCAGAAAGTAGCAGTTATGGGTACACTGCAGGTGCTGAGAAGAGCACACCTGGCAAACATCAATGACTGAAGGAAAACTGAATTACGTAAGTTTTAGTTATGCCCTGTTTAGGAATGGGTTCTGTTCTTGTCAAGGTATATAAAAAACAAATATTTGGAGAAATTAAACATAACAGAACTTACAAGCCTCTGATTACTCATAACTCCTATCTGTAATATAGATGGATTTGGTCTTGTTTTTAGAAAAACATGACACTTAGAGAAAAATAGCATAAAAAGAGTTTAAAATATATCTTACCTGTGTCACACCAGGCTGAGCATATTACAAAATTTATAAGATAAATGTAGTCTAAACAGAAAACCTAGCCTTCCTAAAATATTTAATAATAACATGAAGACAGCAAATTTGGATGAATATTGTAATGTCATTTGATTTCCAATTTTAACTGACTCAGTGGGATGGGAAATGCACAGAAACTGAATTTTTATTTTATTTAATTGGTGTTGTGGTACATGGATTGGTATATATTTCCCCTTTTCAACAGTAACACTGGAGTTAAAAAGGCAAATGACTACAAGAATAATACAAACTAATAGAAAAGTGACATTAAAAGTAACTGATTATTTTAGTTATTATTTATTTAACATTTGTTTACCGGGAATGTCCGACTGGGACAGAACCTATTTTTAGTGGAGTCCAGGGGAGAAATGCTCCAGATCCATGTCTTTCGCATGGGGGAGGAAACCGGAGCACCCAGAGGAAACCCATGCAAATCCAGGGAGGACATGCAGAGTCCACAAAAAAGGTACCACAGATGAGAATTGAACTGGAAAACCTCTTGCTGTGAGGTGACAATGCGAACCGCTGCACCGTTGAGCTGCCCAAAGTTTAAGATAAGAAAGTGCAAATCAGTTTTGTTGCATTAAGTAAAAACAAAATCAATGTACAATAGTGTTAATATCTAAGGAGGCTGAGGCCATATAAGAGTGAAAAAGACTCAAAGTGAAGAAGTATTAAGAGAAGCCCCCTGAAAAGGTAGGAATGTTGGGTAAAATTAAACACAATAGGAGCTTTAAGTCTAATCCCACAAAATTCTGAGTAGCGTGAGCAGTGTGGAGAAACAATACATGATCATAAGAGGTAAGATGTGTGGTTACAAAACATTGTGGTGAGAGGAAAGGAACAATACATTACTGGAGTGGTAAGATTAGAGTGAGGAAGGGTTG
The DNA here is from genome assembly GCF_019279795.1 of Protopterus annectens. Taxonomy (NCBI): domain Eukaryota; kingdom Metazoa; phylum Chordata; order Ceratodontiformes; family Protopteridae; genus Protopterus; species Protopterus annectens. Next base: position 745,738,400 of record NC_056733.1, on the reverse strand, counting down.
AAAATCGAAGTGTGAGTATGTACAGTGACAGTACAACAGGCAGAAAGTGAGTGTACCAAACAAATATGAATTTCGGAAATGTTATACTGTGAAGCACTTGCATGTGACTTTTTGATTCTGAGTTAAATAAGTAAAGTTCAGTTGTGCATCTGATTTGTGCACACCGATTATTCCTTACCTGCTAAGCAGTGAATAAAGAAAACATTTGCTTCCTCAGAGAAGTTTGTGGGTAGAAATGGAATTGTTATTTAGGGAGAATTGCAAGACTTTCTGATACATGAAGCAAAACAGAAGGTTTGTGGTAAAGAAAAGCAGTGTTAAAAATGTAGAAGTTTATAGGTAAGACAGCATGAGTAGTGTATAGTTCTGAGAATGACTGGGAATCAGTTAGCATTAGGGAGTGATAGGGAGACAAAGTGATAGATCTGACTTACTAAAGTTTGAAGTGTGAAGTAGATAGTATAAAGTGAAATTTATTTTTCATCTGAGGAATTGCCCCCCTTTCCTTGGAGTTTGAGGCCATAAATTATATATATATATATATATATATATATATATATATATATATATATATACACACACACACACATATATATATGTGTGTGTGTGTGTATGTATATATATATATATATATATATATATATGTGTATGTGTGTGTGTATATATATATATATATATATATATATATATATATATATATATATATATATATATATATATATATATATATATATATATATGGTTCTACTTCAGAAGACTGAAAAACCAAAAGACTGAATCCCAAAAGACTGAAAATTCAAAATACTGAACACATTTTTAATGCAGGGGGCAAGCCCCCCCCCCCGCACCCCTCATGTGGGGGGGGGGGCTGCACTCCCCACACACCCCTAACTATATATATACCAACTCCAAGATCGCACAACAGTGGAGAAGGGGCAAATTCCATTATTCATTATTTTGAATTGGAGTATATCCAAAGGGAGAACTAGAGTAGGGCTATAGCTGGCTGCTTTAGAGGTAAGTTGAAACACTGCATGGCCCTATTGGATGCCCATCCCCAGACTATACCTCAGGAACCATGGGATAAGTCCAAAAAATGTCAGATGTTGACAGACAGACCCCTGGGATACCCTTAAGCTCTACACCAGCCCAAGCCCTATTGAATGAATCTGGAGGTTGGTAGGAAGTAGATGGTAGGCCCTGTGATGGATGTGGATGACTGGCTACAGTGCTGTAGGATGATGTAGAGGGGAGAAAAAGTCCCCCCCCAAAAAAAAACCCAAAAGACATGCTGCTATCATAACCCCCCACCCCACAAAAAATGATGCTTTAGTTTTATTAGTTGCTATAGCAAAAAAAAAAACTTTAATTGTTGACCAGTTCTCTCCAGGTCTCCAGTCTAAAACAACTTTTGGTCCATTGCTTGTCATAGATGAAAAGTCAAGATCCACTAAACTGTCAGATGACTCCAGACTTTTATCACCTGTGCCTGTAATTATTTCCATATTCTATATGCAGCAGTAATGATACAGTACTTTAATAATCAAAACATAATTCTCTTTATGCCTTGAGTTTTTGGAGGCAGTAAATATTTCCTACAGGAATATTTATATTACTTTGAAATCTTCTCTAAAGGAATTTTATGCTTGTTTACTGTAAAGTTTAATAAAATAGTCTTTTATTATTCTTCCTTTCTTAATATCACCCTCTTAGGAGACTTTAATCTGTCTTGTTGTCCAGTAGAATAAATCAAAAAGGAAATTGCAATCATTCCAGTGTCCCCTAAGGAGACGTGTGTCAGATAAGTCTGGTATAGCTGAGGGTAGATATTAAAAACAGGGTTAGTCAGTGTGTGTATTCAGCAGTACTTACACCACTTTCATGTAACATATATACACTTGCTGCACATATCCCTTGAGTTCCATGTTAACATCTCAGGCCTTTGCCTGCTTTCTGGATTTAGAACTTTGCACACTGTCCATGTGGCATTGGCAGTATACCCTGGTATATCTTTAGATACCATCTAGGTAGGAGCACAGTGTCAGGATTATACTGAGAGTTCTGAGTCATTTATCACAAGTATAAAGCATTGTGCTTTTTGTCTGTTGTCAGTAGAATTAAGTAACAGTTTGAACAGCAGATGAAATACTGTTGCACCTGGTCTAAAGGATGGCAATGTGATTTGTTAACTTAGAGGATAAAAAGAGAAAAGCAAACATAGTAGTGCAGAATGGGTAAGCATTTATAAGTACAGTCTGCTTGCATTACTGTTGTCAGATTTTGCATATCATTTTGATGTACTGGCTAGCTTTGTTAAGGAAGAGTACTGTGATAAGGGGATTGCTATGGCCATAATTTATAGTAATGCTAAATATACACCACAGCTGCAACAAAGCAACAGCAAGCAAAATAATCCAAAGTGACTGTTTCAAACAATATATAGAATTTGGAAATATAAAAGAATACAAAATGTATATCAAATAATACAAGATGACCCATTTCTCACACATTTTATCATCTACTTTCCTTTTTTGCTTTAATTCTCAGGTTCCTGTTTGTTACAAAAATTCAGAATATGAGCCTTGAAGGAACTGCCCATTCTACTGTAAAAAAGGCAGAGAGATGTGGAATGCCTCAGTTTATTTCACGTTCTCAGAAGAAATAGTGGTAATTCTTCCACTAAGACTAATAGCCAAATAAAATTTGCAGTACTACAATTTAACTACATTAACCAAACACCTAACCTTGACCATTTTCAAGACATGCACTAATGATATTTAGAACCTTTTGTGATATTGCAGAAGTTCAGTTACATTTCCTTGCTTTAAGCAGTCCCAGGTGCCATAACAATCTAAACTCCATCGAGACAGAAAAGAAAATATTCCAAATTCCAGTTTTGTCTGGGCATAAAAGACTTAAAGAGAAATGTTATTTATGTAGCATCATGTTCACAGATTATTTAAGTTCTACTACAAATGTATGCATACTTCATGATTTACTGTATAGCTTGCAGGATTAACTAAAAGCAGTGGATAAGCCATATTCACCAGTGTAGATTGCATTCCAACAGCCTCCTCGTGTATATTGCAGTGTTTTGGAGAAAGAGTTAACCATGTCTGTGATTAAACTGCAGAGCATATGCCTAATGGGCCATGCTATTTTGATACAGAACAAACAAAATAAATTCAGTTTGTGATCCTATTTTATTGTGCTGTATGTATGTATGGGGTCTTCGTTATAGCACAGTGAAATGTGAGGATGTGGAATACCACCTACCCAACTCGAAATGACCACTTCTCATCTGGTCCTTCACCTTATATTCTTTCTTTTGTTTTTCGGCACATTCAGTTGCTGCCTGATTTTTATCTACTTCTGGTTTGATTTCCATTTCTGCTTGACACCAATATGCTTCTGTTAAATTAAGCAGAGAAGTCATCTTAGATTTATTCTCCTCATGTTTCAAAACTTTCCCTACATTTGGGTCTTGTGAGGTCAGAAGATATGTGTAGAGTTCCACAATTGCAGATCTATACATGTAATCAATTTCAAGGAGGCCCATCCCTCCTTCAGAACAGGGAATAAATAATCTTGGTATACACTACTTTTTAATCATTTGGTGAACATGAAACATCCTTCTTGTTTTCCTGTGTAATCTATTCTACACATTTTGTGGCCAATCAATCTCTCCAAAACTGTAAGTTAGGACAGGAAGAGCAAATTGGTTTAGCCTAGATTTTGTTTCTAGATGTCAATGCTGTTTTCAGAATTAATTTAAGCCTTTTAAGGAACTCTTTACTAAGTTTTATTCCCATTTGTTCATGTTTTATTGTTGATCCTTCATCAGTTCCCAAATATTTATACACTCCTTCTTGCTTATGCTCTTTTATATCACATTCTTGTCCCAAACTGATGTTTTCCTGGTGCTGCAGTTTCCTGCTTTAAAGGTTGCTTTTGTACACTTATCAAGACCACATGACATTCTTATATCATCTGAAATAGTTTTGACAACCAGCAGCTGTGCTTTCAGATCCTCATCTGATGAACTATGCAGTTTTAAATCATTGACAAAGAGATGAGAAGTCTTTACACCTTGTTGTTTTACAGGAGCCAAATTGTAGCAATGGCCTAAGCTGTTAAGTAAACAGCTTAATGGGTTAAGGGCAAGGCAGAATGGCAATGGTGACAGAGAGTCACCCTGGAATATCCCCCTTTTAATTTTTATCCCTGGGATAATAATCTGTCCTTTATCATGGCTTAATTGCAAAGTGGTCTGCCACTGTTTCATGGTCACCATACCTCTCAACCTGGAATCTGGTCAAGGCCCATGAAAAGTAGGTACAAATCTGTACACTGATTAACATAAAATTTGCATGCATAATTATGTAACCCCACCCACCCACTCCAATGGGATTGTGGGATACCAACTTTCAAATGCAAACTGAAGAGCGGACAACCAAAATATGGCACCAGACCAGAGTCCCCCTGCAGCCATTCCAATGTCCCATTACCTGGCTATTTCGCCCCATTTACCATAAACACTAATGTGCATAGTACTGCTTTACTTCTACAATAATTTGGATTTTATTTTTTGCATTTTATAGCACAATGCACAAACACATAGACTTACCATTAAAGCTTCTCTGCCCTTGAAACTCTCACATCCATTGAAACAGCATTCCCACACCACATTAGAAAAAATGCATATGGCCAGAGGTGGATAAAGATTACCTAGTTTGGGCTGTTTTAAATCATAGGCCCCTTGCACACAAAACAAGAAACATACATGTGTCCTTTGATACACTTTCCTGACTTTAATTATATTCCTTGTATAATACAGCACATTTTAAATATATTGTTTGAACATTTTTCCAGTAGGCAATGAAAAAATGTAACAATAATAAAATAACAAAATGCATGAACCAATAATGACAAAACTGCCCAATTCAGAACATTTCCATCATAAAAGTCTACTTCCACACACACACTGAATAGCAAAGATGTTATGAAACAGACATCTGTAGGGCAAAACATTGAATATACATTTTAAATTGTACATAAATGCTGAATGATAGTATGGTACAGATAAAATGGTCTGCAATTAATGGTTGCCATGCCATTTCTCCTTTCTTGTTGGCTTTTCATTTAAATTGACATTGTCTAGTGGAACCAAGCAAACCCTAAAAAAGAATACTAAACAGTACAAACTCTACCAACATACAGTTAACTTTTGTCTTTGTGAACAGATACAGGCACATTGACTATAAACCAGAACCATGAAACTACAAATCTGCATGTCGGTGTGTAAAGCATTTTAATTTTGCCTGAAAAATTTGAACACCATTCAAAGTACAGGAAATAAATATCATATGTACTTATATGCACCAGGCACCACTTTTAATTTATTCAAGAAAACCAAAAATGAAATAAGAAAAATAAACAAACTGAAGTATTAATAATTATATCACAGAGAAACACAGCCATGAAACAGCTCCAGCATACATAACTGCTCTTCCTCTTTCACTTAGTAAGGATAGATATCCTGAAAATCAGGGACATTTGAGAGGTATGCTTTACATTTTCTGTCCCCAGAAGGCCCAGATGGTAGGACAGCAGTAGGCAAAGACATTCTGCTTTTACAACTTGAACATGGTCTAAGTTTAATTGTATATGCCTCTAATAAAAAAAAAATCTTAAACCTCTGAGTTGTACCTAATTAAATGTTTTGATTCATCATTCTAGATTTCCTGAATGAACTCCACTGCATTATCCTTCACAAAGCAAAATGACTACCAACAAAAATTATAGCAGACCTTCTTTAGTTGTTCAAACTAATAGAACTACAAACTCCTCTCAACCTGCAAGCAGGCTATCCCAAAGAACTCTAACTTCCAGCCTTAGAACACAAACATGCATACACACACACACACACACACACACACACACACACACACACACACACACACACACACACACACACACACACACATTTCCTAACTGAAGCCCCCCGCTTGCATACACACACACACACACACACACACACACACACACACACACACAATACCCGCCAGATAAAACTCTGCACACACACATCACCACTTCCTAACATAAATCTGCGCAAGACACACACATACACACATACACACCCTAACTGAAGCCCCCGCTTGCATAAAACTCTACATACACACACACACACACACAATAAAACTCTGCACACACAAACACTCATTTCTACCTGAATAAAACTCTGCACACACAGACACACATTTCTACCTGAAGCTCCACACAGATAAAACTCTGCACACACAGACACACATTTCTACCTGAAGCACACAAAACTCTGCACACACAGACACACATTTCTACCTGAAGCACTAAAACTCTGCACACACATTTCTACCTGAAGCACTCGGCCACATAAAACTCTGCATCTGAAGTTCTGAACAGCAGCCCAGGCCAGACAGTCCTTCCTTTCAGCTCCACTCAGCCTTCTACACACACACTTACCTATGTGCTGCTTTCCACAGTCCACCACACAAAGTTCAGTGCTGCTGCTGCCAATCCATCTGCCCATTCAGTAACTTCTGCTGCTGTCCGTGCGGCATAAAAATCCATTCATTTCTTCTGCTCCCTGACAAAATACTCTCCATAGACTCCATTCCATTCTAGGTGCCATAACGCATTACTATATCCCGCCACATTTACTTGCATTTGAACTTGATAGGCTGGTAACCCTGATGGAGCTGATGTCAGATGACGCCAGCCCCGCCAGCTAAAAATTAAAAAACATTAAAACTTCATTTGCAGATGGGAGGTCTGATGGTCACTGTAATATAGTCGATCAGTTTAGTGTGTATGTTATACATTTTTAAGTACTCTTTTATCCATGAATGTGGGATGCTATCAAAAGATTTTTTGTTGTCAGTCCATGCCATACTTAGATTCTTCCCCTTTTTACAGTTCTCCAATAGGACTTTATTTAACAGCAAATGATCCTTTGTTCCATATGACTTTCTTTTATTGCCCTTGTGTTCTGTTGCCATAATTGAGTTTTCTTCTAAGTGACTATAAACTCTGTCAGCATCAATTCCTTTGTATAGAGTTTATACGTCATCGGAAGGCAAGTTATTGGTCTATAATTTTTAGGGTGGCTTGCAGTTTCACTCTTAAGTAGGAACATTCATTTGCCTGTTGCTAGCTAGCTTGGTGTCTGTTTGGGGTGCGCATATAAATTGTTTTTACTCGTGGGTAAATCTTAGTTAATACTTTCAAACAAAAGTTAGGTACTGCATCTGGACCTGGGATTTTCCAATTAGTGGCTTTTCTTAACTTTGTTCCAATCTATTGTCTGTCTGGCTGTTACTGTATCCCATTTCATATCATGCACCTTTAAACTTCTTATTCTTTTTTTAACTTCTTCTATCCATTTAGCATCTTTGTTATGTTCTACAGAATCTTCATAGATACTTCTCCAAAATGTATCCATTTACTCTTTTTTGGCTGTCTTTCAGTTTCTTTTTAACTTGTTTCCCAGTTCTCTATAAAACCTTTTTGGGTCATCAATAAATTGCTTATTTTGTACTTTTTCTTTATATTTATCTGTGCATCTTCTAAGTTTTCCCACTTGTGCTGAAATTTTTAGTTTATTTTCAATAGTGCATGATAGATCCTGGTCTGTTCTAATACTGCGTATTGCTTTTATCACATCTATATTTCTTAATATTTTTGTTGATCTATTCCCTTTTTTATAGTCTTCTAACAGTGACACTTCTTGTCTTAATCGCTTTATAGTTTTTTCTGTTCGATACTTGCATGATGGTGTTTGATTTCTTTCTTGTGGTAGAACTTTATCAATTATTAATTTAGCAGCACAGTAATATATCCTGTTTACTTCTGTTATATTTCATGTATCTCTACAGACAGTCCTAATTACTGCATTCATTTGTTTTATCAGACTTCTAACTTTTTGTGTTTGATTGACCTTCTGCAGTCTATTTCTCTCATTTATCTTAATGTATCTATGCATGTCTATTAAATCAAGCAACTCTTCTCTTAGCTCATTTTCTTCCAAACTGAGAGCACATCCCTTGTTTTCTATTTCCTGTGAGCATTCTATAGAAAGTTCTATAGTATCTTCCTGTGGCATCTTCTCTTCAGTTTCATCCTGTGCCATCCATTGCTCTGTCATTGGGAACTCACTGGCCTATTTGCTGTCTAGCTTCAAATGAACGTTTATACTGGCTTCCTGTGGAAGGCCTCAAAATATCTTAATATGGCACCTGACCAATTGCTTCCTGTTCCAATGTTGGGTTCCATTATGTTTAGTCATATGCTGAGGAAGCTGTATGTATATTGAGCCCATTGCGCTTGTGCCTGTAAAGGACACGCACACTTGTTATGTGGTGTGATTCATAAAGTGCAAGCGCAGTGTGGCTGAGCCATGTTTGCAAAATAACTTTGCAAAAAAAACTCAACTTAGGCCAGTTTTCCTCATCCCTCCATAGTGGGCTGTACGTACCTGCATTCAATGCTGAGAGACCATATAAAGCACCACTGAATTAAAATCATTTTTGAGTAGCAGAACATACCTCTCAACCTCTTAGCACAAGACATCTGGACAAAGCCTAAAATAATGGTGGGTCAAAAGCCCAGAAATAGGGACAGTTTTGTGTTAGCATGCATTTTCTGAAGGATATGAAGTATAAAAGTCAAATGCCTGCCATTATTTAGTGACCTCAGTCCTCAGTGAGTTGCAAGAAAACCACAAATTAAATGAGGAGCAGACCAAAAATATGAAGAAAAAAATCTGGACATTCTGTGAAAATCTGGACAGTTGAGAGGTAACAGGGGCAATCAGAAATAAGTTGGAAAAGGCAGGAATTGTTGCTGTGATTAATTTCCAACTGTTAAGCAGTATCCTTACTTTACTGGTGAGACCTACAATTTAATGCTTTTCAATACTTATGAGTGACATGATTTGGAAATGTGTGAAGTTTCATTCTTACTGCTGACTACATGTATCGGAGTGCGCATTGTTTACGCTTGATTGTCAACAGATGTAAACGATTTCAAATAATGAATGAAATGTATTACCCTTCTTACTCAAATACATACATTTATATCTACTACTTCAGCAGATGCCAACACAACACAAACAAGGAGAGAACACAGAAAACCACAACTCAGAATTAGTGCTGCAAGAGGTATGTCTAATTCACAGCCATTCACTGTCCACATTTAGTAAAACATTCATAGAAGGATGGCAGGTGTCACTTTTGTAAAAACATTTGACTGAGCTTTACAGCATGATGAAACCTCAGGGAGTAAGACACGAGAGAGACAGCTTCAGTCCTTATGGATGTTCTGAGTACATATGGGAAACACCTTCTTGGAAATAGGGGCCAAAACAGGTAGAGAGAGCTTAAGCTTTGAGTTAGTTATTGTCTGACAGTACTGTTGTAAATAAAAAGTAGGGGGAATTGTATATCACACGTTTCAAAATCAGTAACAAGATGGTAGTACGCACAAGTCAGTCCATTTACACATAAGGCTACTTTAGCACTTCCATCTGGAATGTGAAGAATTTATAGCAGAGAGCTAAAGCATCTCTCTGACAATAACCTACTTGCACCCACCCAAAACGGTTTTTGCCCAGCTCACAGCACCACTACAACCTTACTCTTATTTACCAATACTGTGAACAAAACTCTTGATGCTGGTCTGCCGACTACAGTCATCTTATTAGAACTATCCAAGGCTTTTGACACAGTATCACACCCTAAACTACTGCTACAACTTGAAACACTAAGATGCTCCCAACATTCCCTAGCTTGGTTTTTCAGCTACCTAAACAGTAGAAAACAATCTGTTAGATGGCAAAATAAGCAATCCGAATCCTAGGATCTATTCTTGGGCCTCTTCTTTTCAAATATTTTCATTAATAATCTCCATACAGTATCCCAACAAAGTGCACTCATCCAATAGGCTGATGATTCTACTATCATCTCCTCTTTTAGTAACATCACGGATCTCCTAAAGATAACACAAAAAGCATTTAAATCCATCGAAGCCTGGCTTAACAACACACAACTTTTACTGAGTTCCAAAAAATCTAAGCTTCTGCTATTTTCAAAAAAGCACCAACTCACGACTTTAAGATATATTCACAAAACAATACTGAAATCAAATTAGTGAAGACAGCAAAACTGCTAGGCATTACAATTGATGGCATACTGTCCTTTGAGAATCATATTCACAATATAATAAAAAATCACTTTAAGCTTGGCAAACTTTATAGACATAAACTCTGTGTGGATAAGCCCACCAAGATAAAACTAGCAAACAGTCTGTTACTCCCATCCCTCCTTAATGGAAGCCCTATCTTCACTAACCTCCACACATCATTCATGAATAAACTACAGACTTTCTACTATAAAATAGAAAAGTTTGCCTCTAAAATGCCAAATCGCACATACCACTGCCTGGCCGTTAAAGAATTGAAGTGGTTTGCATTCCCACATTACCTGAATTACACCCAATTAACTCACCCACAAACCGATCTATAACCCAGACAATTGCCATCAATTCAGACTATACTACAAATATATACCCCAACCCAGAATATTCAGTCTACTAATAAGCAGCTCTTATGTATAGTCAAACCCAACAAACGAGCCAGACAAAGCCTTTATTCCTATACCATTGCCAGATTATGGAATGCTCTGCCTTCCTCTGTTACTCATCCGGACTGTATAAAAACTTTTAAATCTGCACTAAAAAGCCATTACCTCAATAATCATATCTGTTCCTGTGACCATACGTCTAAGCCACCATAAACTAAGTTAATCACCCACTTTCTCCTACCTTCTTTCAAATTACATCTTGCTGACTTCTCATTGAACCTTATGAATTCCCTCCTTATCAGTTTTAATCTCTAATTTTACTTTATCTCACTACCTACTCATAGTCCTAGCTCGAGAACTGCATAATTTAATGAAATGTCTACCTTGAAGTATTCTACCCTTTGAATGATCTTTGTGTCAATTGATTGCATGTTATTATACCAATATGTTAATATAGTTTTCACTAAATGTTTGAACTTGTCTGTACTAATCGATAATATTTCTGTATGAATATTTTTATGTATCCGTAACTGGAGCTTTTCTCCACGGGCCTCCACTGAAAATGGGTTCCTGGCCCATTGGAATTTCCTGATCAATAAATAAATAAATAAATACAGCAAAGAATGCTAAAGGGGGGAAATAAAACCTGTTATCATAATGGAAATATACCACCAACCTCTCCAAACTGAAACTCTTCCACTCTGACTAGCAATTGTGTCGCTTATCCCTCAATAGTGACACATTTTGACCGATTGTAGTCTTAGAAAAAGCATTATTGCTATTGATGACATTTAGGAAATCTGCATATGTAACAGACATTGCCTGCATCTCATCTATCTTAGCAGTTAAGTGCAGGAAGTAGGTAAGCTAGCAGCAAAGTTATGCAGCTCAGCTGATTACAAAGTAGATAGAAAAGGTGCCACTGCAATTGTTTAGCCCTTCTGTGCAAGAAGCATATAAAAAGATGACTGTAGATAGCAGAGGTAGGAAGGGCTCATAATTATCATAAGATAGTCTCAGATTTTCCATATGCTCCTCATTTACATCTCATTATATCTTCATTTGCCTAACATTATCTCAGGCTACATAAAACTAGAGCATCTAAGCACAACTGGTATCCATGAATTGTGCTACAGTTGCGCTTAGGTGCAGCCAGCAGAATTTCATGCTACACCTAGGTGTAAGAACTATGAATACTGTCCTTGATCTTTCCTTGGAACATGCACAATATGTAACACTGCATCATGTATCAGAATATGATGCTCTCCTAGCAGAATATGATGCTCTCCTAGCAAATGTCTCATTCCAGTAAAAAAAAATCTTTATATGCTGTAAGCAAATAATTTTTCTGCACATTTTACCAGATTCACACCATAACCATGCATTCTGTCTTTTTTTGTGCTCCCCTGAGCATTTCTCACTCATTTTCTCTGTTTTCCCTGGTTTAATTTTTGTTTTTTGCAAATGACTTTGGATACTGCAAATTCTTATATGAGCTGTTTTAACTGTGATGATGTAATTACAGAAGCTATGTACAAATCACTCATCTTAGTTATTGCTAAATCAGATTCTGTCAACTGTCTACCACTCTTGTTTCAGTACAGTGCATAAAAAACAGTTGTGCTTTTTCATGCAGGCAAAATAAGGCAGCTGGTATGTTTTTTTAAAACACCATTATTAAATTATCACTTAAGACATAGGCGAACAAAGTCAGCTAGTATGTTAACTGCAAATACACAGATGACAGAATAAATTATGATGATGTTGCTTACCAGAAGAGACATTGAAGTATTGTTTTAAAAAGTAAACTCCAGAGGCAAATAAATGAATGGGCAACAGGGTCAGATTTATAGTTTTAGGAAACCCCACAGTAGAATAATTGGGTCAGAGGCCTTTAGCAGAATAAACTGGTCCTTGGAATCACAGCAAAATTAATACAATTAGCATGACCACATATCAGGACTATACAACTCAGTCCTGTACCTACTTGGCCCCCAAGAATAAACCAAATATGGGACCGTGTAAGTATTAATAAAACCAGTCTTCTTTTGCTATATTAAATGAGGTGAGGTGATGTCAACAATATTAACTAAGTTAGACCATTAGCAGAATGAATTTAAACTGTGGGTTGGGAAAGTCCTGGATTGTCTGAGCAAAATGGATGAGGGAGTCTCTCAACTGTCTAGATTGTTGCAGAATGTCCAGATTTTTGTCTCATATTTTTGGTTTATTTCTCATAAAATGTGTGTTGTTTTCTGGCAAAATCATTGAGGACTGAAGTCACAAAGTACTGAAAGACATTTGAATTTCAGACTTCATAATCTTCAGAAAATGCATTCTAATACAAAACAGGTTACTCAACTTCTTAAGCTTATAAGAACAATATTTAAAAACTAACCCTATTTTTTCCATTTGTCTTCTATGATTTTTGTTTTTTTTTTCCAGAATTCTTGCCCTACGAGGATGAGAGGTATGGTAGGGACCCACTAGAGCATTAAAGAATGTAGAAGACCTTAATACTGGATTAACAAAGTCACTGGGGTCTCTTGATGACTTAATGGAGTATTACATGAGTCAGCACTGTCCCATATTAAAAAAAAGATGCAGATGTACATACTAGTGATAAATTAAAATGGACTTGTTTTAATTTTATACTTATTTAAGCACAGGTACTCAAAACAAACAATACATACCACATGTTATAGCTTATAGCTTTTACTGTACAAGGTTTGCTTTCCATTACAGATACAGATGATGATTCTCCATTAATCTCGGAACCAAGTTCCTTCAATTTCTAGAAACAATATTCAGGTTGCAGTCCTTTTATACAGTTCTTGTCACGCACTTTAGATCCTGTTTACCTTCTGGTGTTTTTTGCTGATTCTGTAAGGAAGCATCTGTGAGGAAGCATGTAAAGTCTGTTTGTCAGAATTTCCTGTTGATTTTGTGAGGAAGCATACATTTTCTGTTTTTCAGAAGGTCTTTGCTGATTCTGTAAGGCCGCATCTGTGAGGAAGCATATCAAATTTACCCGCTGATTTTTTGAGGAAGCATGCAATATTTGCTTCTAAGAATTGTTTCTCAGAATTTCTCCTGATTCTATGAGGAAGCACATCCATTAACAGTTGTTCCTTGTTTTTCAGGCACCACATATCTTAGTCAGGGTTTCATCACATAGTATGGATGCCAATTTTACATTGCAAAGCTATATTCCTACATTTAAGCAAACTTTTTAGTTATAACTTGATTAACCCTTTAAACATATTCTACCAATTCCCTCTTTTTGTATTAATTAGAGAAGTTTTAAAACATATTGTATGATTTTTATGGATCATTTAAGAAAAATTCTTGTTCTTATGGCTGTCATTTCGAAAGTAATGTCAGAAATTGCACTCAAAGTGGCATTTTCCAGTACTTCAACTAGTTTGGATAACTTTCTTAACTCCCAAATGGCTTTGGCTGCTTCATACCATGGAAATATACCGCTCCTGAAATTATATCATCTCCTAAATCCACATTTCTTTTAGTTTTAGATAATCAAGGTTTTGATGATAGATCCATGACTCATCTAGCTATTCTACCAGATTCTTTATTAAATCTTGGGCCTCCCTCCTTTTTCAGGTGTTTCTAATGTTTCCTTTTAGTAGCTCTTTTACATGATGCATTGCCAGTATTACTAATCCTGTATAGCAAGTTCCACTCCATCCTTGCAGCAACCATTTGTAGGCATATTTGCCACAGATGTAATATAATCCATCTGACAAAGTGACACTACTATTTGCTATGCTACCTTTTGCCCTGCCATAGTAGGTGGTCATAGTGTACAACCATAAAGTTTATGGATATTTTAGTTTTCCAAAATGTTACATTATCTTTGCACTCATTTTTGTCTCATTTTGAGAAGTTTATTATGTGTGTTCAACTTAATAACAGCTGACCTTTAGATGGTATGAGAATGGGAGAATTAATATTGAAAACGGTGAACTCTGGTATTTTTTCATGGAGTTTTGCAAATGTAGCTGTTAAAGTGCTGTTATTGTTTGCTACTTGTGCCACTCTGTTGAAAACAATGAACCCCCTGAACCATGGGTGATAGTTGTACCCTTGCTTTATGTAATTGTACATTGACAATTTGATCTTTTGTTTCATTTATTAATATTCGCCAACTATCAGATGTATGTAATGGAACTAGTATTAAAGGCATTACTGCAGCTATCTTGGGTATTAAACCACATACCCAACAATTAGAGACATTTATGTCTTGTGCATACCAACATTGTCTAGCCAGGAATGTATTAAAAGATGGCAACCAATCCTGTTCATTTTCCATATATCCTTACTTTTTGTTTTATAGGAGTGATGTGCTGTTGGTGTAAACCAGTACAGAAAAATCACAGTAAATAACAAACATATTTATCTCATAACTTACAAATTTTAAGTTTAAAACAAGAATAATTTACATTACATTTATTAGCATTTTGGTTAGTATTTGGTTTGTTAGTTTGCAGCCAATTCTAATTTGGTATTCCAAAAAGATGTACTCCATTTATTTTCATGTTGTTAATTTCAACTGAAAAATTCATTTGTAAAAAGAAAAATTAAAGTAAAATACCATTATGATGTTTTAGGGTTGTCAATTTGCTTATTGTCAATTTGTTTTACAACCCATAATTGATCTCTATGAACAAACATTGTCTTGTTTCTTTTACCACTCTTAATTTTATATACCAAGGGTCCTGTTTGCTCCATTATTTCAAAAGGTCCCTGCTAATTGCTGTCCCATGAAACTTCCATCTGGAATGTTTTTACAAGAACTTTTGTTCCACAGGGAAGGAGTTCTTCTGGTGGTAAAATTGGAGCCTTTTTTCATAAATGGAAAGCTTGTTATCTAGCTGTACCATCACAAATGTCTGTAAGCTGTTTCAGACATTGTTGGTGTTTCTCTGTTTATAACATCGGCCTACCATTAGAGATGTCTAGATCGAATGACAGTTGTGTAGGCATTTTCCTTCCTGTCATTACTTTGAAGGGTGATATTCCTGACTTACTATTAGGTGTTGCCCTAATGCCCATTAAAATGCCTGGGAGAAGGTGTACCCATGAATTTCCCCTTTCTAGACATGCCTTTTTTAATCTTTCCTTAAGAGTTCGGTTCATTCTTTCTACTATGCCATTAGACTGTGGATGATATGGCACATGAAATCTCTTCTGTATTCCTAGCAAATTACGCATTTGCTTGATAAGCTGACTGACAAACTGTGGTCTGTTGTCAGACTCGATGACCCTATGCCATCCCCAGTGATAGAAAATGTTTTTCCATAAGGCTTCTGCTATGGCCTTTACTGTCATGGTCTTGGTAGGAATTGTTTCTACCCATTTTTGAAGATACATCCATTACTACCAACAGATACATGTACCCCCTTTTGCAGGAGATAATGGACCAGTATAATCAACTTGAACTGCATGCCAGGGTCCATCAGCTGGTTGCACCCTTTGTAATTGTGGTTTTCTACTTTTAGCATTGACTTGTAAACAGATTAAACATTCATCTGATACCAGCTTACATATCTTTTTAAATTTGGATTCCAATATTTTTCCTTTACCACCTTCCACAGTTTATATGTGATGATGTGTCCTTCCACCTGATGATTCAGTTTTACCAGCTGTCATGCTAACTGAAAAGTTACATAGGGAAGCCACAAGCCCTTTTGTGTTCTGTACACCCAGAACTCCTTTGGAGGTAATTCATTCATTTTGCAGTGATCTTTTTCCCTCCTTCAATCCCTGTTCTGTTTATATATTTACGAAATCATTCTTACAGATAGAGATTCATTTACTTTTTTCCCGTTATCTTTTTCCTTCACTATCTCTATGGAATCAACATCGCCTTCTTTGTTTTCATAAATGTCCCATCCCACCTGTGCTGCTTGCTTAGCGAGCATGTCTGCCTTTACATTTAACCCATATGTGTCTGAGGTGTTTTTTTATGTGCTTTAACTTTTAAAATTCTGTATTGTCCCCTGTGCATTTCCAATTGTAATTGCCTTATAAATTTGTTTTAATATTTTGGCATGTATCAAAGGTTTACCTGCAGTATCAGCAAACCCTCTTCTGGCCAAAGTAGCCATATGTAGTCTCAGGGAATTTACTACATAAGCATTGTCAGAAAATATATTAAGTGGATTATAATATTTTAAAACGTACAAAACTGCTTCTAGTTCTGCCCATTGTGCTGACATGTATCCTTGCAATCTGACCAGCTCTGGTTTTCCTAACCTTGGATCTTCAGGTACAAACGAAAACCCTGTCCAATATTTTCCTTTGTCCCAGAATCTGGTTCCATCTATGAAAATGGAGGGCTTGAAATGATGAAAGTCCGCTGGCAGAAATTGAATGTCTGGGGACATTATTTTTTCCAAACAGTTATGCTGTTTACCTTCATAGCCTATGTAGTTTGAAAGATAGCATTTATTCCCTGTCTCTATAGTTACCATTTTCATGCCAGATAAGGCCATCCATTTGGCGAAAACTGCCTGAATGATTCCATCCATGATTTTATTTATTTCAAAATTGTCTATTAATGCTTTTACTGCATGATGTGGCATCTGTGCAATAATACTGGAGAACACTGTCAGATATTCTGCTTGTTTTATTCTCCAGTAAATGGCCAATAGTTGTTGAATGTGGGGATTATAACCCATTTCTACAGGCATTTTTCTGGTACAGAAATTAACTGGACGCAATGTTTTTCCCTTCAGTTATTTTCCCCATGTGGCCATTCCTGAAATAGTACCACTGAAAGTGTATTTTTTCCTGCATCTGCCTGTAAAACAAATAGCAATTTATTTGTAGATGCAATAAGTTCTGTTGCCTGTGCCAATTTAGCTTCCATTTGACAAAAGGCTTCTTCTTCATGAGGGCCCCAATCTAATAGTGTAGTGTTCTTCTGATCCTGCAACATTTTATATAGAGGCATAGCCTTTGAGGCATAGTCCTCTATAAATTCCCCTATTATAGTTCATAATGTCCATGAATTTATGTAAGTCTGATACTGAAAGAGGCTTTCCCATCTGTAAAATACCCTGCACTCATTACAGGCATGAAGATCTGCCTGATGGTCGAATGACAGTACCTAAAAACTTTACCTCTTGTGACACAAATTGTAATTTTCACTTTTTACTTTAAATCCTGCTTGCTGTAATGTTTTAAAGACATTTTCTAACAGTCTGTGTTCTTCTACTGTCTCTGATTCAATTAAAATGTCATCTGTGTAATGCAGGACTAAATTATCCTTCTCTAAATCTTCTAAAATTGATCCTACTGTTTGATGAAAAATGACAGGCCTATTTTGTACCTTGTTATTACGTACTGTTGATTTTTGAACGTAAATGCAAATCGAGGTCAATCCTTCCTCCATAGAGGCACGGCAAAAATTCCATTTGCCAAGTCTATTACCATAAACCATTTACTTTGTGACTGTATTCACTCTGCCAATTCTGGAACCCCCAGAATCAAATGAGCTGGGCCAGTTGTGTATTCATTTACCTTTTGTAAATGAATAACAAGAAGGTAACTACCATCCTTTTTCTTTTCTGGCTAGATTGGCAAGTTTGTGGGACTAGTGCCTTTCTTTATAATTCCCTCTTTTTCCCACTCTGCAATACATTTTTTCATGTCTTCTTCTGCCTCTTTTGGTATGGGGTATTGTTTTTGAAATGGTGGTATATAATCCTGTTCACTGCCTACCCCTACTGGAACTTCCAACTTTCCACAGTCATTAGATCCTTTAGACCATAACTGGGAGAACTGTTGTTGCATAGATTGCCATATGTCCCTACTGTCATTTTCGATATGTCCATCTGGTTTATGCACTTTCTCTGGTAAAGAAATGGCACAGCATGTGCTTTCCCTTACCTGTATGTTTTCCTCTTCCCCAATCTATAGTATGCAGTTTTGGAGATCTGTAACTATTCCTAATGGTCCCATTATGTCCATTCCAGTAATGGCAGTAGAAGATGATGGGTGCATTAAGAGGGAGCCTTTAAGGTTTTGTCCATCTGGTTTGAATTTAATATTTACAGGATGACTGCCTAATGCATAGCATCCCGTCTCATTAAAGGCCGAAATACACGTTCTTTTTGTTGGGTCCACCTGTAGCCTACAATTTGTAAATGATACTGCTGTTCCAGTATCAATGAGCACATTTTTCCACAATGACCCCTCCACCCAGATATCATTCACAGGTCGTCCATCCTGACTCTTTTTAAATGTAGCAAGGAAAGATACCAGAGTGGGGGGAGGCATGTCCTTATTGTATGTTACTTCGTTCATCTTCACTGTTTGCAGATGCTGCATTCTGGTAAACAACTTGCCCGAGGCTTTCATCTTCCTCATTGTCTGACACAGCAACATATTGTGATTTTTCAATTTCTTTTTTAAGTCCCTCCCTAGCCATGTATGTAGGCTTGCAGGGCTAGTGGCCTGAAAATCAACTGGACATGTATATCCCTTGAAAAATAGTCTCATGGCTATTTTTCCCTATATTATATGATCTTTGAACTACGACTCATGTCTTATCTTTCCCTTCAGATTCTTCAACTTTTTTCCTTTTTTGCATAAATACCCTTATTGTCTTGCACTTTATACCACGTTTTATAATGCTCACATTGCTGTTTTACATGTCCCAATGCAGAAAAAACACATTGATATCCATTTACCTTCTTCCTGACCCTATAGTGGAACTGGTGGGGCAGATGCAGCATGCTCAGGAGGCGGTTGATCATGTCATCTACCCCTGCCTCTCCCCTTTACCTCACTTATAACTTCAAATGGCCCACATTCCTTCCCATAGAGAAAAAAATGTGATGTGAGTATAAAGTACCATCATCTGCCATTGTGCAGCCTCGCATGAGTTTTTGTACCAAGTCTCCCAATGTGTCAGAAGTTTCCTCATAAATGCACTTTATGTCTCTTGGAACCCCTTTTACTTGTTTCAAAAAGCAGTCTATTAACTGTTGTTGAATTTCTTTCTGGTGCATTTTATCATCACTTTTTTGGTAAATTATTTGAAAAGCTAACCTAAAGTTATTGGACTTTTCCATTAATTTATATCTGTGATAGTAATCTTAAAATTATCTAACAATTTTGCTGTTAAAAGTTGTCCCTGTGTATAGGCCATTAAAATAGACGTCATTCTGCCTACTTTTGTATCGAGAGAGGAGTCTTTTTGTTTAAGCTGAATAAATGACTTAAAACATTTTGGGATAAAAATCCAGAAACAGCACTGCAAAGCATCCATCCAAACATATGGAGCTGCTGTATAAGCTAACCATTCCTTAAATGTAAGGATATTGTAAAATTTTCCGTTTTTATCATTCCACTGGGATAATGTTTGCAACAATCATAACTGAGTGAACAAGTCTGATGATGTGCCTGCTCCCACAACTTCCACTTGTGGTATTTTTATTTATCCAATTGTTCTTTAAGTTTCTCAGTTTTAATTTTATGTTGTATCAGTTTAGATTGTAATTCGTCTGTATATTTCTCTTTTTCATGAAGTTTTTCTCTTAGCTTTTTTAGGTCCTCCTGCAATAAATTACGTGCTTCATGATATCTTTTGATTGTTTCCTCTGAAGATTCTAAAGCTGCAGTACTTTTTTCTAATAAAAATAACATTTTCTGCCTAAATTGCTTATATTCATTTTGTTTGAACTTAAGGAATGCATTAAAGTCCATCGTAAGTTTTTGAAAAGACTCATTTTTTTTCCTATCTGGGGCATCTGACTTTTGTATTTCATTCCATTTTTGACAATAATCTTTAAAATATGGCAAATACTCTACTGCAGGCTCTGCCGGTATGACAGCACTTTTATTTTCTAATTATTTAATGAAAAGTAATAGGGCATAATTGTGATGCATCTGGATATAAGGTATATTGCCGTGTAACAAGTTTCTCTTTTTTTTTCACTTTTGTCCTCCTTACTGAAAGAGTTTTGAACATCCTCCCTGCTTTCCATAGGAGGGTTTAACTTTGTGACCAATTTCCGAATTACATTTCTATGACACTGTGCACAGAAAAAGTAACTAATTTTTTTACACAAATCACATCCCAACTTAGTTAAGTTGGTCCTTTGCATTAAATACCAGTCATATGTATAAATCCACTAACAGTGTTTTACATTTCCCCACTTGCTGGTCATACCAACATTTAAACTTTTCCCAGACCCTGTCTGACCTTTCACTACTGTCTAAAGCAAAACTTTGCTTACATTGTTTACTATGGTGCCTAATGGCATCCATACTGTATGTGATTTCAGAAAAGTTCTTACCAATCGACAGAAAGACAGGTGATCAGGCTGCTGACTGTAAATGTCTGGGAAGTCCCTGTAGTCACTCAAAAAGCTGGTGAAACAAAACTGGCAGCTACAAGACTGAAACCTTGGAATTTGCCAACTTGGAGAATATATTTAACTGCGACTGAACAGCACAACAGTCTCACACTGGAGTCAGATGTCTGAAACTGTACTGCTACAAGTCATTAGTAACCACAGAGTGCTCCTATTCAGGACTCACTCATATAATTTCTTTTATTTACTGCACCTTACTGGAGTGACCCTATGCAGGGCTCCACTCCCCATTTACGAATACGGGATGGCTCACCACTGGTAAATCTAAATGGACTTGTTTTAATTTTAGACTTATTTAAGTGCAGTTACTCATAAAACAAATGACATGCACCCATGGCCGGCCTTAGGCATAGGCCAACTAGGCGGCCGCCTAGGGCGCTGCTCTATTAGGGGCACTTTTCCTGTATTTATTTGGTGTAGGTAGACCAGGATGGGGGCACCAGGTGGTGTGGTGGGGGGGGTGCCGTGGAACCCTTTTGCCTAGGGCACGAGTTGACCTAAGGCCGCTCCTGCATGTACCACATGTTATGGCTTATAGCTTTTACTGTACAAGGTTTGCTTTCTGTTACAGCTACAGATGATGATTCTCCATTTACCCTGGAAGCAAGTTCCTACAATCACCAAAAACAATATTCAGTTTACAGTTCTTTTGTACAGTTCTTTCATGCACTTTAGATCCTGTTTACCATCTGGTGTTTTTTGATGATTCTATAAGGAAACATATGTGAGGAAGCATGTTATGTCTGTTTCTCAGAATTCCCTGTTGATTTTGTGAGGAAGCATACAATATCTGTTTTTCAGAAGATATTTGCTGATTCTGTAAGAAGCGTCTGTAAAGAAGCATGTCAGACTTTTCTACTGATTTTGTGAGGAAGCATGCATTATTTGCTTCTCAGAATTGTTTCTTAGATTTTTTTGCTGATTCTCTGTGGTAGCATGTCCATTGACGGATGTTCGTTATTTTTCAGGCACCACTTATCTTAGTCAGGGTTTCATCACATAGTATGGATGCTAATTTTACATTGCTAAGCTGTATTCCTACATTTAAGCAAACATTTTAGTTATAACTTGATTAACCCTTTAAACATATTATATCACTTCCCTCTTTTTGTATTAATTAGAGAAGTTTTAAAACCTATTGCATGATTTTTATGGATCATTTAAGAAAAATTCTTGTTCTTATGGCTGTCATTTCGACAGTAATGTCAGAAATTGCACTGAAAGTGGTATTTTCCAGTACTTCAACTAGTTTGGATAACTTTCTTAACTTAACTTTCTTAATAATTAGTTTTAATGTGAAGAATGTGCTCTCACCATGACTTTCTTAAGAGTCGGTTATGGCTGAAAGGGGTCTGGGGACCAGTCTACTTACCTAATTACCAAATAGTAAATAAATAAACAATGAGTGCGCATAATAGCAAAATTCTAATAAATAGTCCACAAAAGTCTCCAACTAAAACATATAACTTCAAAGAAACCTTCAGCTCACCACAGTGCCCACAAGAACCAAAATAGCACAGCAGTGAAAAATAAAAGCTGTTTAATGAAATAGATCAAACAATCAATTATTAAGCACTTTTGTTCCTATGATAATAATGGAACTTCAGAATCTAATGCCACATCACTTCTGTCCTTAAATAGTAACATTTTAAAATTCAGCCATCAATAAAAATAGATAATGCAACATAGTTAATAATTAGCTTGAAAAAAATGTCAGTCTACTGATGTAACCAGGACTTATTATAAGCTTATAAAAATAGTTAATAACAGTTAATGGATATAATTATTAAACTACAGTAATTCATAATGCAATTTAAAAAACAACAACCTTAAACCATTAATGCATTTTTCATAAAATGTCATTAACCTTTTAAAGAATAACACCTTCATTAAACTCTGTCAGCTATTAAAGTTAAACATTGCATATACTCACTTTTCATTTAAACCTGGACATGATAAATTTAACAACAACTGCCAATAAAGTTCCCTATATTCTAAATAAGTTTCCTAGTTGCCATGCCTTTCATTTGTAGATACTTTTTCTAGAATAAAAAAAAATAAATTTTTGAAAACTATGCATTTAATGGCATGCTTACATAGGGCATTATTTTCATCTCTTTTTCTAATTGTGTAACTATGTTGGTAAATTTGCATCATCAAAGCTAGCTCAGTCTTCCCCATGTAAAACACCAGACAGAACAAATTATAACATATACCACCCCGCTAGTGTCACAACTGTACCCTCTTTTTGTTGAAATCAGTTTGGGCTAATTTCTTACAGTAATGTCATTGCCTTCAATTATGTAGTGGCACTGTGTACATTTTCCATATGTAATCATTTACAAATACTTTCTCCAATTCCACTATTTCTTTTATGCCAATTTTCCACTAATGACCTAATATTTTTGCTCTTTTTATATACCGTTGCAGGACTACAGTCCAGTTTGAGAACTAACCCTAAGGTTCGAAATTCATCATTCCAATTTATATTTAAAATTTGTTTAACCTTGTAAGCTACATTGTTAAAAGCTATTATCATAGCCATAGTGTAATTGTTTTTTTTTTCCATTTTCATGGGGTTTTACACTATCAACATACTTAATAATAGGTTAAAGAAACTATTAATCCTCTTGTTGTTAATTTCTTTACCAATGTCACCCAACAACATTCATTTTAACTTTTCCAGTTCTTTAAGGAAAATAGTATCTTCGAAATGAGCCTTGACAATCTTACCATCTGCCCTTTTAATAAGTTCCTTTTTTGACATCTAGGACGGTCATAATGCAAAAAGCTGTTTGACTAGGTTGGCTTCCTATAAATTGTACATTCATATCTACTTTTCTTCCTATTTTTAATGATAGTCACATTTAAAAAAATCAACTGTTCAGAATCCCTTTCCATGGTGAATTCCAAAAATGACATTCATTTATTAATATAATCAACACATTTTAATAATTCTTATTCGCCCCCTTCCAGACAGAAAAAAATGAAGTAAACAATGAACAAACAGAGAAGTAAAATGGTGATGGTTTCCTACTATATAAAACTATTTTAGTAAATACTGGGGCCACTGCTGCCCCTGTAGCAACACCTCTGATTTGCTTATAAAACTCTCTGTCAAAATAGACAATGTCATTAGTTATAACTATCACCATTGCTCACATAATAATATTAATATCTTCTTGACTAAACTGACTTGTAACACTTAGAGCCTCGTTTAGCTAGTTTAATCCTCTGTCATGAGGGATGGAAGAAAACATATCTTTCTTATCAATCCCAACTAAGAATGAATTATGTATATATGTAGCTTTTTCCCACAGCCCCTAAAAATTTCATGAATGTGATCTTCTTAAAAACCGTTTTAACTTTAAATCTACAAATTTGGCTACAGGCTCAGTCCTTGAGCCTCCAGCTGCCACTATTGGTCTCAGTGGTGGATTAATTATCTCTTTATGTACTTTTGAGATACCAAAAATTGAGGAAACAATTTTTTTTGTCACCCTTAAAAATTCCATTGATTTATTTGGTATTTTATATTCTATCTCCATATCTTCTAACCATGCGTTAATCTCACAATGGTCTGCAGTGACTTTGTTCTTAGATACAGTACAAAAAAGATTACTATCATTAAGATATTCCAACATTTTTTTAACCAACATCACCCCCTTTATCAGGTTTCATTATTCTAATAGTATTATCACTCCCTGAATTTCTAAGAATTACATTTTCTTCCATCGATACAAATTCTAATAAAGTAGCTGCAGATAGGCAGGAGTGAAGTAACACCAATAAACTGAAGCCAGACATGTAAGAACTAGAGTTGCTGGCTGAGATCCCCATATCTCTCCTAATAAAACCATAGACCCTTTCACTCAGAAGGAAGAAGTAGTAGTGGTGATGTCAAAATGAAGTCCATACAAGTATCTCACAAGCCATTTTTGTTCCAGTAAACTTGAGGTTACTTAGCAGCAGGGTGTAGCTCAAATATTAAGTATAAATGGATAGAAAAAGGAATTGTTGATAAGATGATATGTCAGGAAACTACTGTGCAGCCATACAAAAAGTCCAGTCTCTCAACAACCAGGCAGTTTCAGCACTTGTCTGCAAAGCAACTGGAATACATAGCTGCTCCCTCATGATCTGGTCTTGTTCAGATGATTTCTGTCCAAGAAGCTAGAGAAGTGGATATGAGTACAATATCTACCTTTCAGCTGTGCTACATCTCCAGTCAGCTGCAGCATGGCATCATAACAGTATTTTGTAGACCTTGGTCAAAAACTATTAACAGGTCCAGTTCCCGTGATATTTTCTCAGCATCTGCATGCCATTTCATCTCCAGGCTTGCAGCTTCTTAAAAAAAAAACGTGTGATGGATTCCACTTGTATAGTAAGATTCAGGATTTTATTAATAATTCTTTGTGTTTCCTAAGAAATGCAATCAATGAACACCTAATTGAGACCAAATACAAGTCAAAATGCTACCCTTAAGGGCATACTACCATTCAGAAACTGGAGCTGTTTGATGATGACATGATGTAGGTATAGGGAAGGCTTGCATACAGTCAGAAATGTGCAAGCCTTGTAGGCCATACCTGAAGCTTCTGGTAATAAATTTACATTTTCATTTCTTGTCCTGCCTTTCTACAAATCCTAAATTGTTCACAGAACTGGCTGATAACTTCAAAGCAAGGTGATGCTGCAGGAAGCAACTAAATTGGTGGGGGTAACTGGAATGGAGTGAGGTTATATTACAGCAGGTAAATGACAATCACCTATAAGCAAACAACAGACGGGGTCATTCACTTTCATATATAGACTGCCTCAGTATGTACCAACTCATTATAGCCACTTTACTGAATATACGTACCTCAGATATCTGACTGCAGTAAACAAGGTCAGCCTTACATGATATGAAGCCTTGAACAAAGAAGTCAGTTGGGGCCCCAGTTGTACAGTAGTCTCCCTGCACCTCCTCAGTGCCCCATGTTATTTAAATACATTACTTCTTCCTTGTTTTTTAACATTTTATCGTACTGCTTAGCTCCTCCTCATGATTTTAACATGTACTAACTAACTTAAACTTCACTTTAATAAATTTGGTGTCAGTGACTGTATTTAGCCAGGGGCTCTGGGCTGCTGAGTTCCTAGAAGTCATTGCATTCTAGATGCTCTCAAGTGCATCTTCCAGCTTTTTTTTTTCTTACATCTTTTTGATCTACTGATGGCCTGAGCAAAAATCATGAGTAAGGAAAGGAATTCAGTCTCTTTTTTTCTCTCAGGGAAAATAAGTTGTGTCTAAAGCTTAATGTTCAATAGCCATTAAAACAGTAATTCATCAATAAACTGAAAAGACAAATTCTTGCAAGTATAAATGTTATCTGTGAATAGTGCCTGCCTTCCTACCCCTCAAAAAAAAAAAGGTTCACCCCCTCTGGTATAAGCCTGGGATGAACATAAAAGCACAAATGGCCAGAAGCATATATTATACAGCTGAGAGTCTGGAGAAGAAACCAAAGCACATGAGTAAAACCCAAAGAGAGACAGGGAGTGCATGCTTACTCCATGTAGAAGGCATCACAGCCAAAAAATCAGCCAGAGAACCAAGCAATTTTTGATGGCAACACTGCTAGATGCAACACTCTGCCACTGATCAGCTGATATCATATACATCCTGAACAGAGCACCACAGAAGAAAATATCAAAATCCAGCTCAAGTAACTTCACTTAACCCCAATAAGAAACATGTTTAATAAACACAAGCTTTCACACATACAAGTGCTTCTTCAGGTGTTTAATAATAAGAACCTATATAAAGGTATTCAGAACCAATCACGTCACACACAGTCTAATGAAATGCAATCAATTACAATACTTAATGAGAACAAATCAACTTCTAAAATATCTTAATTTCAAGACCAACTTTAAAGATGATGTTTGGACTAGACCACCACAGAGAGACACTTACTGAGTACAATGCTGATGTCTGACTGTGATGGAAAGGAAAAAGACATTTTGGCCAAATTGTTACTTTTAGATACATTGCAATTCCTCCACCACACATGCACCATCATTTTCTTCACAGACCCCATGTTCATCTATTACTACCACTTTACCGAAATGTGAAATTGTGACACAAGTAGAACCAGTAAAATATTCCATCTGGCTTCACACAGATGTTTACTACGCTTGCAAAGCCAGAATAATGACTGCTTAACTTGAACAAATAACATTAATCACTTTCGACCACAGACAACCCCGTACCTAGCAGTTGAAACCAACGTTATTGACTGTTAACACCTCAGATATCAGAATGTAATAAAATAAAACATAATAATTGGCCACTGTAATTTCAAGCCCCCCCCCCCCCCCCCCACACACACACACACACAAACACACACATGCACAAAACATTCTGGTGTGAAGATAAATTACAGCAATTTGTATGACTGTGACTGTACACCTTAGATGTTGGACTGTGATCAGATGAATGAATAAATGCATATATCCACATGAACACACGACTGTTAATTACAGCCACTTGTATTACTGTTGACTGTAGATTGCATATGTTCATTTTCAATCAAGTAAAAGAATAAATAAATACATAACTCCGTACAAGAATTTATCTTCTCAGCTCACAGCTGAGTACAATGTACAACTTAATGCAAATCAATCAAATGAGTGAATACATAAATAACTGCCTTACAAGAATGTATCTTCTCAGTTTGATATTGCCAGAATAAAATGTGCAAACCAATGCAATCAAATAACTATCAACATCTTACTTAGGAATCAGTTTTCTTTCGCTCGATACTAACATAGGAGGTTGAAAAAGAAGTTTAGAGGGAATGAGGATGACAGAGAAAGTGATGCATCAGTTTGCCAGGGCCTACTACAAGTGTGAGTCCCATTGGCTTGCAAACCACTGTTTCATAGCTGGGAACTAAAGTGCAGCTGTCATGGGCTGCTGCTCAGGCTCATACTTTACGTTTCTCCTTAAAGTGAAAAACATTTTATCATTATTTCCTAGTGCACTAATGAAGGGGCAGAGAACCAAAATTAGACATAATTTTATGTATAACCATAATACAATAAAAATGTATAGCAACAGGCTCTCAATCAACATGCATTTTCTGAAGAATAAAAAGTAGGAAACTATAATGTCTGGCGTTTTTGACCAAATGTAATCCTCAGTGTTTTACTAGAAAATCAAACATTTTTTGAGAGACAGAGTAAAAAAAATGTGGCAAAATCAGAGATGTTCTGCAGAATCAAGGACAGCTGAATACAACTATATGCCTCCCCTCACACACACACACACACACACACACACACACACACACACACACACACACACACACACACACACACACACACACACACACACACACACAAGATCAATTACAGCTGATTGCAGGACTGTGACTTTGTAACTCACAAGTTTGATTGCAATAAATGAAGAATAAATACATAAGTAACTGACAAATAAGCATGTATCTTCTCAGCTCACTTCTGTCCAAATACACTCCATCCCCTCCAACACATCTCTTAACCTTTTAGCTGAAAAATCAATTAGAAGGCTAAAAAATAATGGGTGATGAAGGACCAGCATCAGGGACAGATATTGTGTTCATATACTTAGAAAGTTGCTAGAATAACAGGCTTTGCATTGGTATGTTTTTTTTCTGAAGGTTGTGTGTGAAATTCAAATGTCTGTCAGTATTTAGTGACTGCGATCCTCATTGTTTTATCAGAAGATCCATAGACGTTACAAGGAACAGACCAAAATTATGAGGAAAAAACATTCTTCAAAAAATCAGGAGCAGTCATTTGTATGACTGTAACTGTGCACATCAGAAGTTTTATTTTGATCAGCTGAATGAATGAATAAATGCATAAACAAATGCTACATGAGAATTTATCATGTCAGCTCACTACTTTTAGAATACATTGTGCAATTCACTGCACCCCTTCACACACCCCTGAACGTCTTAGCTCAGAAATCAAGAAGAAGCTAAAAAAATGGGGTTCAAAGGACTAAAATTAGGGATAGATTTTTTTTTATACACTTAAAGATGCTTGAATATCAAGCTTTCCATTACCATGCTTGTCCTGAAGGCTCATAGGTTCGTAGGTTCATAGGCTGGTGCTAGGCTATCGGCTCTGGGGCCTGTACAAGCCTAGCCATAACAATTCCCTGGATATTTCTTCCCACAATATTTACTTCCCTGGACCCCTGTCTAGCAGGACGACTGACGTGATCCCCGGGGTGAATTTCCTATGTCCCGTCGTCAAGGTTCCTTTTGAAGAGGGCCAAGGAGGCTCTTGGCTTGACATGTATGAGCAGTCTATTCCAGAGTATGGGGAGTCTCTAGGTCAGGAACCTATCCCTCCAGCATGTTTTGTTCATTGTGTTAACAAGGTTTAGATCCCTGGAGTGAGTGGCTTTGAGGGATTAGGATTTCTTTAAGTGGAGCATGTCCAGCAGCTCAGGGTTGACATGGCCTTGTACGTTAAGCAGAGATCTCCTCTGAGTAGACGATATGCCACAGAGTATAGCTGGAGTTTTTTTAGATGGTCAGCATAGGGCATCTGCTTTAGGCCTGTGATTCTTTTAGTGAGGTATTTCTACGGCCTTCCCAGCTGTTGCAGATGTCTTGTGAGGTACATACCAAACGGGGCGTTATACTCTATAATGAGTCTAATGAGGGATGAGTACAGTGGCACAATGACCTTATTTTTTCTGGATGAAAAGTCCTTAGTGATGAGGTGTGCCATATAGAAGTTTTTCCTGACTGTTGTGGCGATGTGGTTATCGAAGGTGAGACCACTGTCCACCTGTGTCCCTAAGTCTCTCATCATGCTTTCAGTGTTTAGTGTACTGCCACCTTTGTGGTAATTCATGGGTACATGTTTTTTTCTCAAAGGGAATAACTATACATTTCTTGACATTAAGCTTGAGCCCATGGCTCTGGCACCAAGGATCTGTTTCTGTAAGGCCCTTTTGTAGAATATCCACGTCATTTGGGGATTCAATAATGGCTCCCAGTTTGCAGTCATCTGCGAACTTTGTTAGCCAGAGTCCCTTAGTGCTGGCCTGTACTTCAGAGAAGTAGATGCCAAACAAGCACAGTCCCAGGACTGAACCCTGAGGTACTCCGCTTGTCACTTGTCTGGAGCTGGATTTGGAGTTGGGCTACTTTTACAGTCTGGGTTCTGTCAGTAAGCCAGTTGTCAACCCATCGAGTGACATAGGGATTTATGCCCAGCTTAGTAAGTTTATCTTTGATTCCAGAGTGGGGGATGGTGTCAAAGGCCTTGGCGAGGTCCAGATAAGCTGTGTGGACTGCCTTACCCACGTCCACAGCTCTGGAGACTGATTTGAAGAAGCCAGTCAGGTTCAGGAGACAAGATTGTCTCTTCACAAACCCAAACTGGGTGTCCAGTGTTTGGAGGTTGCCAATGTCTTTGTTTATATGTTTCATGATAATGTGTTCCATGCTCTTGCAGATCAGGCTCATCAGACTGATGGGACGGTAGTTCCTGGGATCCAAGGTGGATCCCCCCTTGTGGAGTGGGATAACTGTAGCTGTGCGCCACTCAGTGGGCACAAAGCCTAAGGTGAGGCTATGATTAAACATGACACTTAGGTGATGTGCCATTTCATTTTGTAGTTCAAGTAATACACAGCCTGGGATGTCATCTAGTTGCATGGATGCTGTATTCTTAGCTTTGGAGGGTGTGGATTCTACATGTGTGGCCGTGATTACTGGAATTTGGCAATCTTTTGGTATTGAGATAGGCCCTTTAGGGAGTGAGAGGGGGGTGAAGTTGGCACTAAATCGATCTGCCAGGATATTGGCGATATCCTTGGGATCAGTATATTTAATGACATTCTGTTGTAGCTCAGAGCATATCTGAGCATTGCCATTTAGATTCTTGACATAACTATAGAATGCCTTGTGGTTGTCTTTGGAGTCTTTGGCAATTTTATTTTCGTAACTAGCTTTGGAGGATTTTATGAGGGATCTCAGCTTCTTACTGAGGCTGGTTAGGGAGTTTTTTGCATCCTGGGAATTTCCTCTTTTCTGCAGCAGTTTCTTTCTTCTGTTGTTTAGTTTTTTATGGCAGGGGACCACCAGATTGGCTTCCTTTTTTTGGAGGCGAGGGTCTTGGTTCTATTTGGGATAGCACGATTCATGCACTAGTGGATGTGCTCATACTGTATCTTAGTGTAGGATTCAGCAGTCAGACATTCAGCTCCCATCTGCATGGGTGTCATGAAGTTTGTCACTTCTGACTTGAGTAGCATGAAGTCCTACATCTGAAACTCAAATATCAGTCATTATTTAGTAACAACAGTCCGCCTCGATTTGTTAAAAAAACACGAACTTTGCAAGGAAGAGATCAAATACAAGTCAGAAATTCTACACATTCAAAAAAGGGACAGTTCAGAGCATTTATGCCGCATGCATATACAGATATATATATCTTGGTCTATACCATAGGATTGAAAATTCAAAAGACTGAAATCCAAAATATTTAAAACACAAAATATCCAAAATGGGAATTTGCCTCTTCTCTACTGTCGTGTGAACTCAGAGTTGGTATATATAATTAACAGGGGGTGCGGGGGGGTTGCCCCTGCATTAAAAATATTTTAGATATTTTAGCTTTCAGTCCTTTTTCTATTTTTTTTTTAAACACCTTTATTGAATTATCACTTGTGACATAAGTGCATTTGCTTCACATATATGCTATATAATTTTTATGGCACAGACCCATATATATATATATATATATATATATATATATATATATATATATTAATCAGCTGTTGGGGCACTGATGCCTGTCTTTCATCCAGTGCCACATAGAACATGTTGAAATCAGCACTAAAGCATTGAGTAACAATACAAACAGTTTATGTTACACAGTACCATTCTTCTCAGATCTTTCAATACAGACTAGTTCTACTGGATCAACACTAGAACTTAGAATCATAGGTTTGTGAGACATGGTATAGAAATGATTAACTATGAATAATGTTTGTATGAATGTCATTCAGCTATGAATAGTTGTAGCATATTTTGTTTAGTGATATATGTAGTGCTAATGTAGAGTTGCAGTGCTATGGTGCCAATTGCATGTATGGAAAATTTTAATGCTTAGTTTATGTAGAAAAAGTGGAGCAAGTGATATAATTGATGTGGTTTAACTCCATGAGCCACCATACCTTTGTATAAGAATTTGGCTACACATGATACTTTGACCTTTTATAAAATAATACATGTGTACAAACAGATGCTTTGGCATTCCTTAGTACATTTCCCTTGGTGCAGGAAGTCTTATTTAAAACAAAGCAGTACAAGGCAAGCCTAATTGTAATTGATCCAAAGTGGGTAAGACAACCGTGCTTCTGTTTAATTGTAAATAGCTCCAAGGTGCTAAAGACAGACATGGTTTCTCTGTTGTTTCAGATAGCATCTGACCCTTCATACCCTCTTCTTTTCAAAGGAATTGACTCTTTCGGCATCCCAGGCTTTCTGCATGTATGCCTGGAGAATTTACAATTGATTCCTAAAGAGAACTAACTTTCCTTAGTGAAAATCCAAATTTTAAGAGAAACTAGAAAGCTTTCAACAAGGAATGTATACCTGGATGAACTGTAAAGATTCTGATTTTGGTTAGCATATATTTTTGAGCCCAGAATATTTTATTTCTTTAAAATGATGCACTGTTAAAATCATGTACTTTTCTGACATAACTATTTAGATTTCTTTTACACATCTGCAGTGAAGATCTTTCCAAAGAGTAGACTACATCCAAGACTATTTCTCTACGTTGTGTGCTCTGTCTTTGATTTGAACATATGATTTAAAAACCTAACTGTGCTACATTATGAACTAGCAGTTTCACTGGGCACTAATTTCCGTTCTCGAAGTACACTGTTTCTGATGGCAGGAGACTCCACTCTAAGGATATCAGAGATGCTGGCATTGATGTTTAAAACTTCATAGACAGTTTTGTATGACACTCTGGCTGACAGAACAAATCCTCCCTTTACCCTCCCTAGCCAGTTTAAAATAGCAACAGGCTGGCATACAGAACAAATCTTTCTTTTATGCCTGAATTAGCATTTTCAGTCACTCTTAGTTCATTCAGCTCCTTGTACTTGTTTACATTTCCTAAACAAGATAATAAAAGCACAAGACTTACACGGAACAGACTTCTACAGGCAGAGTAGATGTAGTGCAGTAAAGACTAAAAACATTACTTATTTATTGGGCAGAAATGAATGAAGACATTATTTATGTGTGTGTTTGTTGGCTAACTGTGTAATTTGGTTGATCTGGGGAACCAGAAAGGCCAACAAACACAGTGTAACAGAAACAGGCAATAAAGCATGAAGCTATATAGATTACAAACATGCTTCTCAACTACTCAGAATTTTGCAGAATGCCGCTGATTTTGCGTCATATTTTTGCCCTGTCCCTCATAAAGTTTTTATTTTCAGGTAGACCACTGAAAATTACAATAAGACAATAATGCTAGATATTAAAGTTTTATACTTATGCTTCAAAAAATGCATGTTGATACAAAGCCTGCTCTATTAACTTTTTAAGCGAATTAGAGTTATATTTAAAAACTGTCCCTGATTTTATCCTTTTATCCCACCATTAGTTTTGGCTTTGTCTGAGAATTCTTGAGCAAAGAAGTAAAGAGGTATGCTTATGTGCAGTTATAAAGCTGTCATGAACCACAAGAGAAGGTACCAACCAATTATTTTAACTGGTTACAAGCTAGATAAATGTCTTTAACCAGTTAAATCAGAAAAAAAGGCTTACAGCTTATGCTATCTAAAGATTCTAGCACAATTGCATAACCCTACCTTTGGCCTCATGTCAGGCTTAAAATTACCAATTACTAATTTTGCTACCAAATTATATCCACCTTTTGCATCTAATCATACTGGCTGTCTCCCTTTCCTCCTTTCCCACTCCCTACCCCACCTCCGCCTCAACAAATCTACCTTTTATCTCACTTTATCAGGTCCATTCCTCACACCCATTAGCACGATTCAACTACCTTTTCTAATACCCGCTCTATTTGCCGGTCTTCATATTGTTTGTAAATCTTCCCTTACTCCACTTACAATGTGCTCTATCAGTTTACAGAATAAACCCGCTGTCAACCTTGTAAACTAAATTTGTGTTTCAGTGTAATCCTATGCACAGTTCAACTATTGATTTAATTATTATGTTTAATATATTAATGTTTAACCTTCTGCTTACTACTGTTCTATATTAGTTATCATATATACTGATGTCATATTTTACTCAATGTTATCCAATGCAACTGTTTTCTTGTATGTCTGTAATTTTCTTGTATGTTTGTAATTTTACTAATATAACTTTATTTTATGTAATTATCTATGAAATTTTTCTCCCCGGGCCTCAGCTGAAAATGGGCTGTGTCCCAGTCGGATACTCCCAGTAATCAAATGTTAAATAAATAAATGAATAAATAAAATGGCCCACAAGGGCAGCTAGCCTGCTACTTACCTATGAACCCATGTAAGTAGTGTTATGAGAAAATTGTCATCCAATTTCTTTGTAACAATGACAATTGAATTAAAATTTCTTGTTGTTTGGATTTAAATGCAGACAAGGTTTCTTCCTTCCTGATATGTTGAGACAAAGAATTTCATGCAGCAGGGGCCAAAGCCTTTTTAACCTTAGGATTCCTTGGCTTGATGATAAACCTTGTTGTGGTCTTTCTTACAAACAATGTTTCTATTAAAATTATTAGATTTAATTACTGTCTTTCATCCCATCCCAGGAGACTAAGAAGGAAAGTTTTTTCCAAATGATGTATACTCACAGATGCTTAAAGAAGTACTCATGTTAATTATATTGATCACTGTTGCAGTATTCTTAGCTATATGGGTTATATCCTGCCAAGAATATAAAAGCCAGACAGCTTCCAAAGCTTCAGGGTACCTTCCAACCCCCCCCCCTCCAGACGGTCAATCATCTTAAGAAATGATGACTAAAAAGACAGGTTTGGGCAGCAAGCCCCTCAGAGCTTTCCTGCCATTGAAGAGAATGCTCCTCTGTCTATTTTTGAGGATCGATGGTCAGCTTATGTTGGTCCTTTGCTGGGCATATAAGTTCCCTTTCAGAAAAAAACTTTCACATTTAAAAATATATTTGTTTTATTGTACTTTTCTGTTTAGAAAAGTTATTTTTAAGATAGGCGTTTGTGTTTTAACAGATTGTCACAAAACTTAACTGTAATTTTAAATGGAAACATTTTTTTGTCAGTTTCAAATTTGTTTAAAGTAATTGAAAACCATTTTTTCTATGAAGAAATTGTGTTTATTTTACTTTTGAGGACTGACAAAGTGTTTTAAAGTGCTTTTTACTGTGGTTTTGTGTGAAAAGTGACTTTTAAAGATGTTAAATTTTTACTGGCTCTTGCTGCTTGTTTTCCCCAGAAAAGAAGCAGCATTACGTTTTGACCATGGAACAACTCCCTGTCCCATGGTCGGTCCTTTTTTCCTGCCATAAAAAGAAAAAAGTTAAGTAAATGGCCTTTGCTATCAGAGCAGGCTTGCAATTTTCCTCAGCTGCAGGTAGGTGGTTCTGCTAATGGCAAATCTTGCTCTCAGACCACTCAACTTCTACCCTGGATCCCTCTGGTGTAGCACCTACAGCCAGTATGGACCAGGGGTTAGCCATGTCCTCTGCTGCTGTTGAAGTTCCCTCAGTGGACAAAAGAAAGCCTTTGTTGTCCGTCCTGAGAGGGGAAACGGAAGACGTCCTTGTTTGGTCAGAATGCTGTTCACATTTTGCTGCCACTAATAACACTGCTGGCCCCATTTTTCCTTTCAAAAAGAAACAGAAAACTAAACATGTATCTACTTCTCCTCAAATTTCTTTAGACAGGAATAGTTTACTGGGTCTGGTTCAGAGTATAATTCATGTTATTGATCCTTCTTATAAAGTGGTTTCTAGTAAAAGAAAGAGAGATACTTCTTGTTCTGAAGATATTCAAGATTCTTAATCTGAACTGGAATTGAAGGGACAGATACAGGTTTTTCTCCTTAGTTGTCTGAGTCAGATATAGAGGAGAGCTTGGTTTCTGATTCTCCCAGAAGGGGTTTATTTTTCTTGGAGAAGACTGTTTCCAGAATTTTCCAGTGTTTTCAGCGGGAGATGTTTCTCATTCACGCAGAAAATACTATGAGCTGTTACATAAGGAATCTCCTGAACCTGCATCTACTCTTCCATTTTTGTCAACTCTGGAGGATGTGTGCATCACTGCCTGCAGTTTTCCTAAATGTCAGCCTGCTGCTCCTAAAAAGGCAGATAGGATGTATAAAGTTCCTCTTTTAATTTTTTATGTACAATTCCAAAATCTGACCCAGCAGCTATAGCTTTAGTTAATCCTAATGCTAAACATTTGCTTACTCATATTCCTACTCTTTCTGACAGGGATGGGAAGATTATTGATAAATATGAGAAAAAAGGTGTGTGCTTCTGCAACTTTGATTTTCAGAATTTTGAATTGTCAGGGTTATATGTTAACGTTTATTCTGATGTTTTTGAAAGTATGAGGAATGTTTTGGATGCAGTTTCTTCTTGTAAAGAAAATTG
The DNA here is from genome assembly GCF_019279795.1 of Protopterus annectens. Taxonomy (NCBI): domain Eukaryota; kingdom Metazoa; phylum Chordata; order Ceratodontiformes; family Protopteridae; genus Protopterus; species Protopterus annectens. The sequence goes on along the minus strand of NC_056733.1, from coordinate 745,701,713 downwards.
CATTTAATAATTTAGTTTCTTCCATTTCACAGGTTACAACTTATTGTTTACAGTGTGTGCATGATTCAGTTGATACTTCTTCAGGAGATATGGCCACTGGTATCATATTGAAGAGGTTTGCCTGGCTGTGTTCTCAGAACCTCCCAGATGATGTGAAAAATAGATTTTAAATTCTTTTTCACTACAGATTTAGTGTTTGGTTCTTCTGCTGTAGAGGCTATCAAAAATGGTGATGAAAGGGGTAAGTTGATACAGGGAATCTCTAAGATTTTTCAACTCTCCTTTTCCAAATTTTCTAAGCAATTTTCTAAACCTTCATCTAGTTTCAGAAAACAACAAAGTAAACAGTCTCAGTAAAATATGGGTAAACAAATGTTTAAGAAGAAATGGCAGGGGGTTCCAAAAAGAATCCAGGAACCTCCCAAAACCAAGGACAGTCCAACAACTCAGAATGACTATTTAAGGGATCTTCCTCCCACATTCTACCCTAGCAAACCCTTTTGTCTTCCAGAAGGTCAGACTCTCCACTTTTCTCCCTTACAGATGGGCTCTGAAAATCATTCAAGTTTACATTTGGCAGTGGGAGGAAATCCCTCCTTTCCAGGCATAATTCCTCATAAAGTTGACCAGACTCCTCAGTTTTCTCCACTTCTTCATCATGTGCTGTCCCAGGGAGTGTTAGAACCAGTTTCTCTATGCTGGGAAAGGTTTTTATTCAAGAATGTTTTTAGTGCCAAAGAAAAAGATGCATAGAGACTAGTTCTGGATCTTTCTTTCCTAAACCTGTTTGTGATAGAGACCGATATCAAAATTGCTGTCACTTCAGAGCATTTTACCTCTTCTTTGTCATTTAAGTTTCTTGGTAACACCAGATTTAAAAGATGCTTATCATCACATCCCTATTCATCCACTTCAAGCATTTCATGAGGTTCTGTGTGTCTGAATCAGATTATCAGGTCTCTGCTTTATCCTTTGGACTGTCCATTGCACCAAGATGTTCACAAAGTGCTCTATACATACGTTTACAAGACATTACAAAGCTTGATTCCTTCTCTAGGTCTAGATCAGACTTTGCTAGGACCATTCTCCAGGAGCTCCTGGACCCTTCTACTTCCACCTCCCAAATGTAGTAAGCTTAGGTAATCTACCTATAAAGCTAAGGCTACTGCAGCAAAGATTATTGTTATGAACATAGTATAGTTGTGTAAGTAAACTTACTATAACATTAGATGCTCAAATGATCACTGCTGCAGTAGCTGCTCCCACCTTCCACCCTCCTTGTTTTTTTTTGTTTTTTTTTTTGGTGGGTTGCATATTCAAGGGTGTGAATAATTATTTTTGTTGTTCTAAGCATTGTCCTTTTTACCTTCAGTATGCATACTGACATAAAATTAAACAGACAACCCAGAAGGTACTTACACTTCCAGCTGGGAGCCAGTCATTACCAGTTCAGAGTGGTGCCATTTGGCCACACCACAGCCCCCAGAGTGTTCACCAAATGGATGGCAGTGGTAGCAGCTCACTTGAGACTGCAGGGATTCTGACTGTTTCCATACTTGGATGACTGGCTCATAACCACTCTGACCAGGTATCTACTAATAAGAGCTTGAGACCAGGTATTCCAGACTTGCTCCCTTCTGGGGATTGCCATAAATTACAACAAATCTCAGTTAGAGCTGTCTCAGACATTGGACTTCATAGGAAGAAATGTCAACACAGTATCTGAGACAGCCTCTCTTCCTATCCCAAGAGTACAGACTGTTTGATTCCAGAATCAATTGAATCAATTAAATTCCTCAGTTTCAGCCTGATTGATTCTACAAGCATTGGGATCATTGTCTGAGGTGATATTTCTAGTTCCTCTAGCAAGATTTCATATGAGAATTCTTCAATGGATGTTAGCAACTCAGTGGCGCATTCTTCATCAGCATATATCTACTAAGATAGGAATTACCCAAGCATGTAAAAGAAACCTTTTGTGGTGGATAGACTCAGGTGACCATGGCCACAGCTCATATTGGTTGCGGGCAATTCCTGGGAAAAACAGTCCAAGGCACATCGTCCCCCAAGGAGGCCAATATGCATATCAGTGTCCTGGAAATGAGAGCAATGCTCTTATTGTTGCAGGCATTCCAAGACTCTCTCCCTTTCGGGACAATTGTGGGTCAGAAAGACAATATCTTCATGGTCTGGTACATTAATAAACAAGGAGGAACCAGATCTTACCCCTTGTGTCTAATCTATTTTAGATAGCAATGCACATTCTACTACCTCACAAGTGGTCTCTCAACAAGAAAGTGCCGGAAATTATTTTTCACCAATGGGGCCAGCCATGCTGCGACTTATTTACACCTTCCATAAACAACAAGTGCAGCAAGTTCTTTGCCCTAATCCCCCCACCAGGGGAATCACAGAGAGATGCTGTACTACATGACTGTCCCCCCAGTCTCCTCTGTGCATATTCCCTAACCCCCTTAATTTCCAAATTTCTACAGAAAGGATCATTGGCTTCATCAAAACTTTGTAAGGCCTTTTTGAAAGATGCCCTTCTTATGAGACCTCCTTACAAGGATCCAACTCCACGATGGGACTTAAATTTAGTATTACAGGCCTTAATTCACTTACCTTTTGAACCAGCAGCAAAATGTGAACTTAAGTTTTTGACCTGAAAAACTATATTTCTGGTAGTCATCACCTCTGCTAAAAGACTGTCAAATCTTCAAGCATTGTCCTCTAAACCTCTTTACATAATATTTCATAGGGATAGGGTGGATTTACAAACCAGTTCTTCCTTCCTTCCTTCCTAAAGTGTTGTCAAAATGCAACATCAACCAATCTATTAATCTGCTAGTTTTCTTTCCAAATTTTACAAACAAAGGTGAATACACGATGCATTTACTGGACGTTCATATGCAGTTAAGTTTTTACTTGCATAAAACAAAGGACTTCAGAAAAACAGACCAATCATTTGTCTCCATTGCAGATTCCAAATTAGGTAAGCCAGTTAGAAAAGTAACCTTAGCCAGATAGCTGACTGATTGTATACCCTTTGTTTATAACAACCTGGATGCTTCCTTACTAAAACCTTTGAGATCCCATTCAACTACGTCCATGGTAACATCATCAGTATTTTTATCCAGGGCTTCCATGGTTGATATATGTGCAGCTCATACTTTTATTACTCATTACAAATTGGATCTGGTCTCAAGGGGAAGAGCAGCATTTGGCTCAATTGTACTCGGGAATATTCTTCCTTACAGTCATAGGTTCATAGTTCATAGTTTAGTACTAAGCTAACTGCCCTTGTGAGCCATTTTAAGCCTAGCCAATTATCCCTTGTGAGATTCAAACCCTGCACCTTGTGTTTGTAAGGCAAACACCTTAGCCATTAAGCCACCCTCCCAACCAACTACTGGGATTTTAGGTAGCTGGAGACTCTGTCCCAGTTGTTGAGGAATGAATGAAAATTTACATCAGGTAAAGAAGTTATGTACTGACCATAATGCTCCATATGTGTTGTCCATTTTCATTCTTCCTCAACTCCCCTCTCATCAACCCCCTGCATTTGAACTAATGACTTCTGGATGATTGAGACCTTATAAGGGAACCACTGTTCCTTATGTTGAGCTCCAGACATGGATTTCTATTACCAGAGTACTAATATTTCTTTTGGATAGTATATGCCAGCTAACAAGATCTGAGGTATGTTAGGGGATAGAGCATTATGGGTAAGGGAGGAGCTTGAGATTTTTCTAGTGGCCACAAGCTGTGAATAATAGCTGAGCTGGATCTGAGGATCGGATGTGAAGCCAGTTGTTGAGGAAGAATGAAAATGAACAACATAGATGTAATGTTATGATGAATACATAACTTCTTGTTTAGACCCATTGGGTCTGTTTTTTATGGAAAGCATTCCCTCCCTTTTTTGTTTTGTGTGCATATGCATTATGTCTGTTAAGGTTTCTGGTTTTAAAATGTATGTTGCCTGCAGATATAAGATTCTGCTGCACATGACAAGTGCATCTACCTACTGTTAGGGCTCTGCCCACCTGGAAGAAGTTTGTGAAATGTGTTCTTCTTTTTAGACCCAGTGCTTTAATTTATCAACACTGTGAAATGGTTCTGAAGAGTCTTCTCCCTGTCTATGTGAAAGATGTAGTGCCTTCTGTTTCTGGGTCTCCTTTCTCCATTAAGGCTTCTGATAAGGGGAAAAGACAGAAATCCGTCCAATGACAGATCAAGAGAGGGTTGGGAGTTCTTCAGACCTTTCTACAATGTAAGGACTTGCTCTGAAGTCCCCTTTTCCCTTAGAGTTTACAGCTTTCCTTTGGCTCTGGGGTCAGATAACATGGAGATCCAACCTCCGGCTGCCCTATGCTGTCAGATCCATTATTTTCATTGGAAACATCTCCTCTGAGGATTTGGTCACCACCTCTCCCTCTAGACAGGCCAGTGCACCAGTCCTCCAGACTGTCCTCAGCAGCTTCTTCCTTTAGGTCGGTATGGTCCTATTGAAGTTTGTCAGAAACGGATTTGGATGAAATGATAAGAACCTTTCTGAAAGCCCAGATCCAAATGGGGGCCCTTCATGCCCATTGTTACCTGTCCTTGTCCGGTCCATTTGACAGATCTGGCAACCTTGGATTTGGGTGCCACCTGTGTGGTCCCCTGTCAGAACTAACAACCTGGGTGTCTTCAACTCTGACAATTTCTTTGACTCACTCTACTCTGACTACTTCAGAGATGGATGCTTTCCTGGAGATGAAGGGTCAGTGTTGAGGCCTAGGGGTCAGGGTTGACTCTGAGGTTTTTAGAGCCTTTCCTACGTCTCAGATCCTCAGCTCTGAACAGCTTGGCATTGGCTTCATCTCTGATTTTTATTATGGTGGCATTCCAAGGAGGATTTCTTGTGGGGCTGTTTGGATCCGAGGTGGTCTTCTTTGTAGTTTGTACTAGGTCTCAGCATTTTAAACAATGACCATTCTTTACATTAATTAGTCTCTTATAGTCTTGCAGCCTTGTTGATATAGTTTAAAAATGCTGGTGTTCAGTTTTGGTTTTGGTTTAGAACAGTAGACGTGGTGCATTTATTTTTGTATTAAGTACTGTATCTAGCAGCTATATATTTACATGCTAATTAACACTATTTATACCTCTTTTTGATTGTAATCTGTTTTATTTATTTATTTATTTTTTGCTGTTTGCTCAAATTGTGGTTGAGAAAGACCCCTTTGGATCAGTATAACAATCTTGTTATCAAACATTAGAAAGCATGTGGCAGAATAAAAGATACTAAAATCCAACCTTTTTTTTTTTCCTTTATTGAAAGCACCAAAGAACTTTCTTCCTCTGATAAGATGTTATTTAAATGGCTGGTTCATTGTGTTGCTTTTTTGTATGGAAACTGTAACAAATATCAGTTGTCAAGGGTAATTCTGTCAGAGCTCCTGCTGCTTCTGCTGCCTTTTTCAGGAATGTTCCTGTCCAAAGCCTCTGAACAGTTGTGACTTGGGTATCTGTGCCCATTTTCACTGACCACTGCAAGCAGGTTATTTCTTTATTTATATTTGTTTACAGGGGTAGTACACTGATCTCAGTGGACCATTTGCAAGGGCAATCCAGGTGAATAGGATCACATAAGAAATGAGCAAAACATATTTATAGATACAAGGATATGCTAACAAACAAAGATATATATATATATATATATATATATATATATATATATATATATATATATATATGGGTCTGCCTGAAAACGCTGAAATTTCTAAACGCCAATGACAACACCGATACCGGAAGATCGACAATGGAGAAGACCAGCAGTTGAGAATCCCGATGCTGAGAACACCGACATGTTAAGGTAAGTGTGCGATAGGGACGAATGTTAGGGTCAGGGTGTGAGTAAGGTAAGTATGTGATAGTGATGGACATTAGGGTAGGGTGTGGGTCAGGTAAGTGTGCGATAGTGACGGACTTTAGGTTTAGGGGCGGGTTAAGTGAGTTAGGGTTAGGGTGCAGGTAAGGTAAGTGTGCGATAGTGACAGACCTGAGGGTTAGGAGCGGATTAAGTGAGTTAGGGTTAGGGTGCGGGTAAGGTAAGTGTGTGATAGTGACAGAGTTAAGGGTTAGGGGCGGATTAAGTGAGTTAGGGTTAGGGTGCGGGTAAGGTAAGTGTGCGATAGTGACGGACCTTAGGGTTAGGGTTTAGGTTAAAGTTAGTGCATAGATAGTTGTGTATGTAAGGTTTAGTGTAGGTTTGTAAGGTTTTTGGTGTGCTTGTGTTGTGTGTGTGTTTTTCGGGAAATGTATTTGTTTTGTTGATTGTCGGGATTGTGGTTGTGTAGGGCATGTGAAGTTTTGTGTTTTTGAACTTTCTTTTTTTTCGTTTTTTTCGTGTTGGTTATTTCGTTGTCGGTGTTTTGGCATGTCGGTGTTATCAGGTAGACCCATATATCTCTATATATATATATATATATATATATATATATATATATATATATATATATATATATATCTATACATATATATATATATGTATGTCACTGGTGCATTGTTCAGTCCTGTTGCCATTTCTCTGTAGGGTCTGGCATGTATACAGGGTCCCAGTCCTCATCCCACTCCTGAGAAGAGAAGATCTGATCTCTGCCATTCAGCCGCATCTTTCCCAGCCAACCAGTTGACTCTAAACTCACTAATTGAACCCTGTTCATAATACTACAGATTTGATTCTCTTCTTACACTGGCAGGCTGGGCAGAATGATGTCCCTTTCAGAGGTTCATAGGTTCATAGGTGTGTACTAGGCTAATGTCCCTGGAGCCTTTACAAGCCTAGCCCATAGGATTACCCTGGCATCGTGCCACCCAACCTTACTTTCCAGTGCCTCTGTCGAGCAGAGCCACTGGAGTGATCCCCAGGGTGAAGTTTCTATTTCCCATCCACTCATCAAGATTTCTCTTGAAGAGGGCCATTGAAGTGCTCTGCTCTGCTTGACATGTATGGGAAGTCTGTTCCATAGCATGGGCAGTCACTGTGTTATGAACCTGTCCCTCCAGCATGTTCTGTTGATTGTGGTAGTGAGGTTGAGGTCTTTGGAGTGTGTGGTGCGGAGGGATTGGGATTTCTTTAGATATAGCATTTCTAACAGAGCTGGGTCAGACATGGCTTTGTAAGTCAAGCAGAGATCGCCTCTATGTAGGAGATATGAGGCAGAGAATAGTTGGAGTTTTTTTGTCTGTCCATATAGGGCAAGTGTTTAAGGCCTAGGATTCTCTTTGTGAGGTACTTTTGCGGCCTCTCCAGTTGTTGCAGGTGTCTGGTGAGGTGCATGCCAAATGGGGCATTGTAGTCGATGATTGACCTTATGAAGGAAGACTAGAGGGAGACAATGACCTCTTTCTTCCTGGATGCAAAACTCTTAGTAATGAGATGTGTCACATGGAAGGACTTTCTGACCACAGTGGCAATGTGGTGGTCAAAAGAGAGGTTGCTGTCAACCTTTGTTCCCAGATCTCTTATAACTTCTTCTGTGTTCAGTGGACTACCATCGATGTGGTAATTCATGGGAACTGGGTTTTCCCCAAAGGGGATGACGACACTTTTTTTGGCATTGAGCTTAAGGCCATGGTTCTGACGCCAGTTGTTGGTCTCAGTTAGGCCTTTCTGTAGGATGTCAACATCGCTTTGAGAGTTAATAATAGCTCCCAACTTGCAATCGTCTACGAACTTTGTCAGCCAGAGACCCTTCATGTTGGCCTGGACTTCAGAGAAGTAGATACCAAACAGGAGAGGACACAGGACCAATCCCTGTGGGACTCCAATTGTGACTGGTCGGCAGTCTGACTTGGCGTCAGCTACTTTCGCACTGAGGGTTCTGTCTGTGAGCCAGTTTGCAACCCACCTAGTGATATAGGGGTTGATGCCTAGCTTAGTGAGTTTTTCTATGATTCCTGAGTGGGGAATGGTATCAAAGGCCTTGGCCAGATCAAGGTAGGCTGTATGTACACCTTGCCTTCATCCATAGCTCTGGTGACTGACTCAAAGAAGTCGACCAAGTTGAGCAGGCATGATCTACCCTTCACAAAACCAAACTGTGTGAGATCCAGAGTTTGGAGATTTCCTATATCCTTGTTTATTAGGCCCATGATGATGTGTTCCATAGCTTTGCATATCAGACTCGTCAGGCTAACGGGGCAATAGTTCCCGGGGTCTGTAGTCGCTCCTCCTTTGTGGAGAGGGATGACTGTAGCAGTGCGCCATTCAGTAGGGACAAAGCCTGAGGTGAGGCTTTGATTGAACAGGGCACACAGGTGAGGTGCCAGTTCACTCTGTAGTTCATGTAGAGCACAGTCAGGGATATTGGAAGGTCCCATATAAGCTGTATTCTTGGCCTTGGACAGTGCTGTTTTAACCTGTGCAGCAGTAATACTGTGTGCCCGGCAATGTACTGGTATTGTGAATTTGTCCTTGGGAGGGGGGGGGTATAGTTGGCACTGAATCTGTTGGTCAGTATATTGGCAACATCTTTTGACTCGGTATAGGAGGTACCATTGTGCAGTAGCTCAGAACAAATCTGGGTATTGCCGTGGAGATTCCTTATATAACTATATAAGGCCTTGTAGTTGTCTTTACTATCTGTTACAATTCTATTTTCATAGCTAGCTTTGGAGGATTTGATGAGGGATCTCAACTTTTTGTTCAGGCTGATAAGGGAATGTTTCCAGTCTTGGGACTTCACCCTATTCTGCATCAGTTTCTCCTTCTATTGTAGAGTTTGTTTATGGCAGGGGAGCACCAGATTGGCTTCCTTTTTTTGGAGGAGAGTGACTTGGTTCTGTTGGATATGGCAAGATCCGTGCATTTGTGTACATGTTTGTACAGTGCAATGCTGTATGATTTGGCAGCCATGCAACTATTCTCCGTTTGCATGGGTGCCATGAAGTTAGCCACCTCTGTATTTAGAAGACCAGTGTTAGCTTTGGAGAAGTTTTTCATGGTGGTTTCCTTTGCAGGGGGGTTGAGAGGGATGTGGATATCCAAGGTGATTAGTTTGTGGTCGGATCTAACCAGGGAGGAGTTGATTACTGGTGTAAAGCAGTGGTCACCCATGTTGGTAATGACCAGGTCAAGGATACTGCTACCTCCAGTGGGGTAAGAACGAGTTCGTCCAGGGCATTGGAATTAACGAATTCCTGGACACGTTGGGCAAGTGTATTGGTACATGAGTAGCTTTCCCAGTTAATGGAGGGGTAGTTGAAGCTGCCCAGTATGAGAGTGTTAGGTGGGACCCTAATATTCTCCAGGGTGCTTAAGAACATGGAGTGTGAGTCTTGGGACATGGTTGGGGACCTGTAGCAGGCTATGACCTGAATTGCTGTCTTACCTAGTGTTAGATGCACCTGAAGTATCTCAGATGCATTATGTTGGGCTACCAGTCTGAAGGTGTGTGCATTCTTTATGAATATGGAAACACCACCGCCTTTGGAGCTTTGGTCCATGTTCTGAGGCCAAAAGGTGTGGAATGAGTTGTAGCCTGGTAGTGCAGGGGTGCTTTCTGCTGCCTTGAACCAGGTCTCTGTTATGGCACAAATGTCAGTGTTCTCCATTTTAAGGAGTGCTTTGAGTGAGTGCATTTTGAGATTTAGACTTCTAGCATTGAGCAGCATGACCTTCAGATTGCATTTGTTTGTAGCTGTTATGGTGGTAATTTGGTCTTTGGAACTGCCTAAAAAAGGCACTATAGGGGTGGCAAGAGCCATGGCCAGTATCCGGAAGCCCAGGGGTGACAGCTGCAGGCAATCTCTGGCAAAGCATCGAGGTCTGTCAATCATGTCATCCCAGGCAGACAGATACTGGATCCTTTTAGAATGACACCAGAAACTTAGCCAATTGTTGAAATCAGTCATTTTCTACTTGTACTGTGGTATCATTCTGGGTGATGGTAGGATGCTACTCATGGCTAGGGTCATATCTGCCTGGGCTACATAATCTGAGAGCTCCTCCATGTCTCTCTTCATATAGTCCAGGGAGGTACGTCTCAGGTCATTCACGCCCACATGTACAATGACAGAGTCATATTTGTACTTGTTGTTGAGGGACTTGAGTGTGTGCGTTATGTGGTGGATCCTGGCACCTGACAGGCAGCTGACTGTTACTTTCTTCTTATTCAACCTAGTGAGTGGGACATCAGTGTGCCTCACTATCGAGTCACCTATGACTAGTGTGTTGGGTATGCGGTTTTGTCTTAGGGGCTTTGGTTGGGTGGCACACTGTTTAGGAGAGTTATGCATCTCATGATTAGTGATGTGTTGTGGTGGTGGAGTTCATTTCTGCCTTGGAAGTCTCTGCTGTTTGGCTAGATTTTTATTGAGACCCTCTGAAGGTGGGTGTGTGGTTTCTGTTTTTATGTGAAGGCAGTGGCAGTTCGTGTTTTGGAGGGCTATGTGTTCCATGTGGTGTGGTGCAAGTGTTGACCTTCTCCTCTTGACCAGCTATTCCGGTCTTGGCTGGAGAGTCCGTGGCTTCCAATTTGGATATATAAGTGCATCTCTCGCAAGTCTGAGTGTTGGTAGGTAAGAGGAGAGGGTTGTCAGTGTACATGAGGCAGTTGCTACATTGCCTCAGGATGCCCAAGTTCACCAGGTTGATAAGAGAAATCACAGGGAACTGACCTTTAGACATGCATGGAGGGGCATTAATAATAAGTACTGGAGCTGTTTCCTTGTAGAACATTCAGTGCTGGTAGCACTAGCAGATCTATGTGAAAAATTGAGCAGCAGACTTTGGTATCACTCAGAAGCTTACAAACAGTCATTGATACAGCAAATCTGTATCAGGACTAGACTAGTTACAGGAAAAGTGGGAAACAAGCAAAAACACTGCTTTTAAACCAGATAGTTGATAGAGATGGAAAAAACTGCCAATAAACTACAATCTCTGGGCCAGAAACCACTCCTCTAGTAGTAGATAGGCTACCTGGTGCTTACCACTCCCACTGATAAGCTAGAAGGCTTCCCTCAACACAGAAAGTCTTGGGGGGGCTGAGAAACTTACAAACAGTCCTGGATACAGCAAATCTGTATCTGGACTAGACTAGTTACAGGAAAGACGGGAAACAAGTGCAAATGTGGACTTCTAAACCAGAGAGTTGAAAGAGATGGAAAAACTGCCCAAAAGGCCAATAAACTACAATTTCTGGCCAGAAACCACTGCTCTTGTGGTAGATAAGCTACCTAGTGCTTACCACTCCCACTAATAAGCTAGAAGGCTACCCTCAACACAGAAAGGCTTGGTGGGCTCAGAAGCTTATATACCGTCCTGGATACGGCAGATCTGTATCTGGACTAGACTAGTTACAAGAAAGGTGTGAAAAGCGCAAATGTGCTCTTTTAAACCAGAAAGTTGAGAGAGATGGAAGAACTGCCCAAACGGCCAATAAACTACAATTTTTGGGGCAGAAACCACTCCTCTTGTGGTAGATAGGCTACCTAGTGCTCACCATTCCCACTGACAAGCTAGAAGGCTTCCTTCCAACACAGAAAGGCTTGGAGGACTCAGAAGCTTACCAACAGTCCTGGATACAGCAACTCTGTATCTGGACTAGACTAGTTACAGGAAAGATGGTAAACAATCAGAAATGTGGATGTTTAAACCAGAAAATTGAAAGTGATGGAAAAACTGCCCAAGCGGCCACTAAACTACAATTTCTGGGCCAGAAACCACTCCTCTTGTGGTAGATAGGCCATCTAGTGCTTACCACCCCCACTGATAAGCTAGAAGGCTACCCTCAACACAGAAAGGCTTGGGGGGCTCAGAAGCTTACAAACAGTCATGGATACGGCAAATCTGTATCTGGACTAGACTAGTTTCAGGAAATTATTTATGAGTTTATTTATTTATCCTTTGTTGACTAGATTAGTCCTACTAGGCTAGTAGCCTCTTTCAGGGGAGACCCAAGGGGGTATTTATATTACTAGGTGAAATTTGGCTAGTGCATCGGGGAACTTCCCCAACTGTTGTTGATAGATGTGGTGGGGTCTTTTACATCCACCTAAGCTACCAACAACTCAGGCAGATGGCGCCTCAGTTTAATGTCTCACCCAAAGGATGACACACTCCATAGTGCTGAGTGATCCCTCCAAGCAATATTGAAAATCATTTATTTTATTTTAGTTTAGTTTATTAATTTAATTAATTTATTTATTTATCCTTTGTTGACTGGGTTCATCCCAAAAGGCTATTAGCCTATTTTCATGGAGACCTGAGATAGCATTTGTTTTATGGGGGGAAATTTGACCAGGACATTGGGAAACTTCCCCTACTCTTTGGAGCTGCTAGATGGTGCTGGCATGCTCCTATAACACAGCAAGGAAGAAGCCTATGGAAAGTAGCAGCATGGAGGAGGAGAGGAAAGCTGTGGGGACTTTGGAGGTGGAAAATGAGAATTTGTAGAAAAATTTGTTTGGAGCTTCAGAATGTAAACAAAGATTCATATGTGGTGGATGCTACAAATGAGCATGGTTTAGCTGTCTCCATGGAGAAGGAAGCAGGTTTAATGAAGTGGTTCAGATAACAGAACTGGAGTCAGAAGGGCTTGCAGATGATGTTCTGTTTAAAATAATTGAGCAGGATGACCCATAGGACAGCTCTGTTGTTTCATGGGGGAAGATGGCAGATACTTTTTTCTGTAGTGCTGAGGATGATAATGTGTAAAAGGAACCAGATGATGTGGCAGCAGTAACAGAAAGTAAAAGTGGAAAGCATCCACCAGATAAGAAAGAGTTTTTTTTTTTTTTTTTTGGCAGCACGTAATGCAGTAACTAAAACATAAGCAGCAGTGACAGCAAGCAAAAAGGAGAGCAGTGATAAACTGTTTGTAAAACTGTTTTTAAAAAGAAGAGAAGACCAAAGAGAGATTAAGACCAAAAAAAAAAAAAAATGACACTGTAACAAACGGATATTATGTATGGGACAAGATGTTAACTGTTCTGGGTTTTCAAGCTCAAGAAATACTATCTTTTATGTATTTTGGGACAGAGATTTTTTGTGACTTAACATTTGAAACTGATAGACTGATGATGAAATTTCTGGAACTGTGTAACAAAAAGAACATTTATCCATTGGAGCAATTGTTTGTTTTCTGGTGGTAGCTTTAATGTTAACAAATGATGTTAAGTTGTCAATCTCGCCTTCATTCTTGCTTGATGGGGTTCGGAGCCGATCCTCGGCTCTGACTCGGCACTTGCTAAGCTTGAGAGTCACTTTTACCAGCTCGAGGCAGCCCCATATCCCATGATGCAAGGCAGTAAAAACCCAGATCTCGTTTGCCGCTTCGCTGATGAGGTCCTCCTTTTATCAGCTCTTGGTAAGTCATTTTTTATTCAGAATTTAGTCACCCCATTCCATATATTTCTCACAGATTATAGTATATTTGTCACTTTTAGATAGTTTTAGAGTCTCTAACTCCTAGTTTACTGTTTCCCTAGTTGTTTTACTTAGTCGGGCCTTTAATCCTCTCCCATCCCTTCCTGTCAGGGTGTGTGTGTGAGTTTGTTTTCTCCCCTTTTAAGTTAAATTTCTGAGTCTGGGACTGTGTGAGTGTTTGTGTACTTCTCACCATGTCCAAAGAACCGAGGGTCTCAGGCTTCAGGAAGTGTGACTCGTGCTGTCAGAAAATGTCTCTGACAGGCGGTCACACTTCTTGTATTTATTGCCTGGGACCTCTCCACCTGCAGGACTCCTGTGCTATTTGTCACTCCTTCAGCCAGAGAGTCCTGCAGGAAAGGAAATAAACTAATCTTAAGGGGCTTACTTAAACCAGAGGGCTCCCCGGCCAAGTCTGCTTCTGGTCAGCCCTCTAAGACCTCCAAGGCCCAGGCTTCTGCTACTAAGCCTTCGGCCCTGGTTCCGACTCCTTTGAAGTCAAGATCGGCTCCGGCTGGAGCCGATCTTACTAAATCTTGGCACCGATGGCTATCGGTGCCGATACTAACTGCCACATTGGTGTCGGCTCCTACCGGCTCTGACCACCATGTGTTATCGGCCGGACGGCTCGATACCATTATTTCCTTGCCTGTGTCAGCTCCAGCTGGAACTGACACATCTTTGACCAGGCTTGGAGCCGATAAGTTGTCGGCTTCGTCTGGAACCGAGGGTTCTTCGGCTCCGATGGCTTCGTCGAGGAAGCGGTCCAGGTCTCCCTCTTTGGAGCCTATACTTTTGGCTTCGACCTCTCCTCTTCTTTCTGAGCGGAGCCATCGGAGCCGATCTTCTAAGTCTTCCAGGCTCTCAGACCATGATTTGGAGAGAGTGGTAAGCAGATTGTTAAAATCACAGGCACTAGCCCAAATGCTTCATAGTCCGTCTCAACAGACGACTACTAGCCCACACCCTCTTCAAGTTCCTCCTTCGACTCCTTCGACTCTCCTCCAGAGCTCGGAGCCAGAGTCTATTAGAATAGTCACTGCTACGGCTGCGGGGCAGATACCACCCCTTTCTGCTCCTTCAGCTTCTACTCTTATCTCCTCCTCGAGACCTTCCTTGGAGGGATCCGTGGTCCCTCGGGCTCGGCCTTGGTGAGCTCGGCTCCGACATCTGCCTCGGAGCCTTCCCTTTCGGTGGGCCCGGCAGCCCCTGTTTCTTCAGAACGGGGTCTCTCGGATCTCCCTGGGAGGGGAGCCTTTGAGGTGATGAGGAGTGTGCTGGCCCCCGGGCTCAGTCAGCAGTCTATTCCCTTAGCTCCTCCCTCTATGGTGCCTGTAGATATCTCTTCCCACTCTCTTGCTCCCAGACCAAGAGATCCATCGCCTCAGGTTTCCCCACTGGGAAGAACCCCCTCTTCCGAGGATTCTCCTGATCCGTCAGGAGATCCTCCACATAAGAGGACCTGTAAGAGGAAGCACCTAGACTCCCCTGAGTCTACCACTTCAGATACTGACTTAGATGAGTCGGAGGGATCCCCAAGATCCCCCTCTGAGGATGTCTCTTTCTCAGACATCCTAGAACTCCTAAAACAGAGGGGAAACTGGCCCTCCATTAATCCCTCCGAGGATGAGTCGGTATACCTAGAGGCCTTTGGATCTCGACCTCCACCTCCTGGGTGTCTCTGCCTTCGACCCCTCATGGGGTGATAGCTCGAAGGCGTGGGCATCTCCTGATTCCGTGGAACCAGTTCCCAGGAGGCCTTCTAAATTTATTACAGCCCCTACCGAGAAACAATTTCTTACAAAAGGTGTCCCTGTTGATGCCATGGTGGTAGCGCCCGCCACCAAAAAGGAACTTGCAGATCCTTCTGTACCAGTCCATCCTCCTAACAAGGAGTCTAGGACCATGGACAGGTATGGTAAGCGGATGTTTTCCTCAGCGACCTTTGCCATGCTTTCGCTGAACTATTTATGTCACTTCACCAGACTTCAAAGGGACATCCTTAAGGAATTAGGTGAAGTTGTACAGGATCCTTCAGCTACAGGGGCTCAGGAAAAGATTGCCTCTCAGCTAGGAATCCTTAACTTCATAACCAACTCCTCCATGCGTCTAATTTCTTATGCGGCAGATGGAGCGAGTAGAGCTGCAGGGACAGGAGTGGCTCTTCGGTGTCAGTCCTGGATGCGGCTCTGTAATTTTGCAGACCCCTTTAAGGCATCCTTCGCAAACTCTCCCTTTGATGAGTCAACATTGTTTGGCCCTCAAGTGAAGGATACGTTGACCAGGTGTGAGCAAGACGGCAAGACTCTTTCTGCCGTAGGAGTCCGTTTCTCCACCCCTTCTAGGCCCTATCCTAAGGGACAGAAGGGGGGAAAGATGTGGTTCCGAAAATCTCACGGAGTCACACGGACACACGTGGTCAGTTTACCCCTAGAGGCAGAGGTAATAACAATAGATGCCGCCCTAGGGGCAGAGGGGTCCAAGAACCAGGGCAGCAGAGAGCCTCTCACTGACAAGCCCTTCCAGCATCCCTGAGGTGTTGCCCGACTGTCCACCCTTGGAGGCAGTCGGGGGAAGATTATCGCTGTACCCAGAAGCCTGGTTTTCCCTCTCTCAAGACAAATGGGTACAGTCGATCATATCCGAGGGTTACAAGATTCCTTTCGAGGAAAGCCCCTTCCCTCAAAAAGGTTCCCTTCCAGACATTCCACCCGGTCTAAGGGGAAATTGCAAAACTAGAAGTTTCAAAGCTTCCAAAAAAAGGTCCATCCAGCCAGTACCAACAGATCATTTAGGGTCTGGAATCTACTCAAGGTTCTTTTTGGTCCCCAAAAAGATGGGAGACTGGAGACCAATATTAGACCTCAGCATACTAAACAAGTCTGTCAAAAAGACAAGATTTCGGATGGTCACACTTCAATCGATTTTGCCCTTTCTGGGCAAAGACAACTGGATGTGCTCCATAGACCTTCAGGATGCGTACTATCACATAAAAATCAACAGACACTCCAGAAGTTTTCTCCGTTTTCGGCTGGGGACCAGTCATTTTCAATTCAGAGCCCTGCCCTTTGGTTTCACTACAGCCCCCAGTGTGTTCACCAAATGCATGGCAGTGGTCACGGCTCACCTGAGACATCAAGGAATCCAGGTGTTTCCGTACCTCGACGACTGGCTCCTCTCAGCCACCACCAGGCATCAACTTCTCCAAGCCAGAGATTACACCCTACGTCTCTGCAGTCAGTTAGGAATTTCGGTCAATTACGAAAAGTCCTCCTTATTGCCCTGCCAATCTATTACTTTTATAGGCGCAAATTTAGACACTGCTCGGATGTCAGCAAACCTAACAGACCAGAGAATCCTAGATATCCAAAACCATGTGCGGATCATTCTTGCCAGCAAAAAGGTGCAAGCCAGACTGGTCCTGTCAGTATTGGGCCTCATGGCAGCTGCCATCACTCTTCTTCCTTTGGCCCGTTTTACGTCTCTTGCAATGGATGTTGTTCACCCAATGGTCCTTCCAACAGCTTCCCATGTGTCACCAGATCCTGGTGACACAAACTTGCAAGAACCATCTATCCTGGTGGATTTCCTCTCCCCAAGTCCATCAGGGCAGACCCTTTGTTTCCCCGGCCCCGGTAGCCACAGTCACTACAGATGCCTCCCTGATCGGGTGGGGGGGGTCATTATCAGGGCAGGATGGTTCATGGGATGTGGCAACCGTTCGAATACCACCTGCACATAAATGTCCTAGAGATGAGAGCAGTGCTTTTAACGTTGCAAGCCCTCAACGACTTTCTTCCACTAGGAACGATTGCAGTTCACACGGACAACATGCCCGTAGTGTGGTACATCAACAAGCAGGGCGGAACCAAGTCCTATCCCTTGTGTCGAGAGGCTCTCAGGCTTTGGCAATGGGCTATCTCCTCTCATCGGTTTCTGGTAGCAACGCATATCCCTGGGAAAACCAACATACTAGCGGACAAATTGAGCAGAGCAATTCTCTTGCCTCACGAGTGGTCTCTCAACCATTTTATAGCGGAGGAGATTTTTCAGAAGTGGGGCCGCCCATGTTGCGATCTTTTTGCTACTCCCCAAAACAGCAAATGCCCAGACTTCTTCTCTCTCTTTCCTCTTCCGGGCCATCCCCAGAGGCTCTTACCCAAGATTGGCCCCAGGGACTTCTTTATGCCTTTCCTCCCTTTCCATTGATACCACAGGTACTCCAGAAAGCTACTGTTTTGAGACCCAATATGATTCTCATTGCCCCTTATTGGCCTCGTCAAATTTGGTTTCCGTTCCTTCATCGTCATCTTTTGGTGCAGCCGTGGCATCTGGACCCAGTGCCAGATCTTCTGATCCACCAGTCGGGTCAGCTGCATCGGTCCATTCCTTCTCTCAAACTCACAGCTTGGCTGCTCCACTTCCTTCCTTAGCCAGGCTTCCTATGATCTGTAACCCAGTTAGAGATATCATAATAGCTTCTCTTAAATCCTCTACCAGAAGGATTTACACTAGCAAGTGGAAACGTTTCTCCCTTTGGGTGAAATCGAGGAACATAGATCCCTTTACTGCCCCTGTTCATATGGTTTTGGATTTTCTAGTGGAGATTTTTCACTCAGGTTCTTCATTTTCCACAGTTAAAGTTCAGTTGGCAGCAATCTCGAACTTTCATGTCGGGTTTGCAGACCATAACATTATGTCCCACAAGCTTTGTAAAGCTTTTCTGAAAGGAATTTTTCTCCTGAAACCTCCTGTCAGAAGCCCTCCACTACAATGGGACCTAAATCTAGTGCTGACATCCTTAATTCTTCCACCTTTTGAACCAGCTGCTTCATGTTCACTAAAGTTTCTTTCGTGGAAGACACTCTTCCTGGTCGCTATTACCTCGACTAGGAGTGTGTCAGAACTTCATGCCCTCTCTGTTCGTCCTCCTTATTTGGTCTTCCACAAGGACAGAGTTTCCTTGAGAACTAATCCATCCTTTTTGCCCAAGGTTGCTTCAAAAACAAATTTAAATCAATCCATTGATCTTCCTATATTTTTTCCTAATTATTCCAACAGATCAGAACAAAAGTTGCATTACCTAGATGTTCACCACCAACTCAGATATTATTTGGACAGAACAAAGCAATTCAGAAAATCTGATCAGCTATTTCTTTCTTATGCTGAAAATAAGAAAGGCCTCCCTGTTTCCAAAGTGACCCTATCTAGATGGCTATCTTCTACCATTTCCGACATTTATCAACTTAGGGGCAAACAACTGGGCTCAAAACCAAAAGCACATTCCACTAGAAGCCTAGCCACTTCTACAGCTTTTCAGGCTAGGCTACCCTTAGATACTATTTGTGCAGCAGCCACTTGGGCCACACCTCATACCTTTGTTTCTCATTACAAATTGGATTTGGCCTCCAGGGATAGAGCTAGCTTTGGTTCCACGGTTCTCAAGAGTCTGTTCCATTGAGCCACCCAGGATAGAGGTGCTAGGGACACGGTCCCATCAAGCAAGAATGAAGGCGAGATTGACAACTTAACGTTTAGAAGTTATGTACCTACCATAATGGTAAACCATAATTAGTTGTCTTCTCTCGCCTTCTTTCTTGCGACCCTCCCTCCTGTCCCCCTTGCCTGGACAGACCTTGTTCTCCCTTGTCTCTGGAAGATCTCTTCCTTGGGCACCAGTAGTTCTACAATTTGATTATCTGGTTTCCCCTTACAGCCCTTAGGCTAATTGCTCTTCTTTCCTTAGTGGAAAGTTTTTTTATTCTAGGCAGTTTTCCCTCTAGGTACCAAATGAGATCTGGGTATTTACCGCCTTGCATCATGGGATATGGGGCTGCCTCGAGCTGGTAAAAGTGACTCTCGAGCTTAGCAAGTGCCGAGCCGAGGATCGGCTCCGAACCCCATCAAGCAAGAAAGAAGGCGAGAGAAGACAACTAACATGGAACGGTATGGTAGGTACATAACTTCTAATTATTTTGCAGCTTAGAATTGATGAACTGAAATACATTAAAAAAATGCATGCATGATGTGCTTTTAACATAGTAGTCACACTTTACTGTCTGGATAAATGCATGAAGTTATTTCAATTACTTCTAATGCTTAGAAATGTTGGGGTAAACTGAATTCTGCTTGTTAAAACAAAAATTAAGTATTGTGTTTCCTGTTGGCATACAAATCTGCAATGTAATAAGTTTTATGGGAAAAGAATGGACACAAAAATATTTATAGTTCTAACAATATGTATATTTATTATTTTTACTCACTCTACTTGATAATCTAAAAATCACATGCAAGCATGATAACATATTTTACTGATTCTACATGTATGCATCTTCTGGAAGATTCATGCAGTCACACACGTGGTTTAG
Source organism: Protopterus annectens (assembly GCF_019279795.1). Taxonomy (NCBI): domain Eukaryota; kingdom Metazoa; phylum Chordata; order Ceratodontiformes; family Protopteridae; genus Protopterus; species Protopterus annectens. The sequence goes on along the minus strand of NC_056733.1, from coordinate 745,681,922 downwards.
GACTATATACACCCCCCTTTTTATATACAAATAGTAAGAAACTATAATAGAAGACAAACATAGTGTTCAATACATGAGTAAAAAACAAGATAGGACACCATTCATAACTTTAGAGAAAGTTTATTTTTGTTTCTCATAACTCTCATACAATGTTCTCTGTAAAAAGTTAATTTAACAAATCCTTGTTAGCATATCATTCTTATTATTTTCTTCTGAAACATGTGTTAAATATTGGCAAGATTAAATTTAATAGAGTGTATTCCTTTTTTTTTTTACATTTTATTCTAAAGTCTTATTACCGATTGTAAAATATAAAGGACTTGATATGAAGATGGCAGTAAGTTACTCTAAATCCTTATAAGACAAGTGTAAATATTTTTGTTTACCTCATTATTTTATTAACAAATGTTTCGTTATTTAGAAATCACAAGGTACTCATTGCTTGCCATAGAATGGTTTGTGATATAACTGTTTCAAATTATGTCCTATGTTCATAACTGTTGATTAAGGTAGTCAATTCAGTCTAATGACACCTTAAAAGAACTGTTTATAATTCTTACATAGATCAGGAGAGTCGTCACATCCTAAAATGCATTGTACATTTCATAAATTACAGGCTGAAGCATCAGACTAACAATGGCTATTGATTGTAGGATGGTAGAAGGTGGCTTCAATGACTTGTTCATTGAACCTAATAGAAAAATATGTGAATAGGTTGTTTTTTAATGGTTACTCAGCACTTGTTGCATCTCACTATCAGACCAAGAAGAGGGGCACTATGATTTTGTGGAAAAACTCATTACCAGTACCTAAAATTATTGATTCATATTCAGACAAAAATGGTATGTTAAGTATGGTAACCTTGGAAATAAATAGAAAATACATCACCTTAGTTAATGCATACTGGATATCTGGTATTGGAGCAGGAACAGCAAACAAGTACTTAGAGCTAATATTATTAAAAGCTAAAGGAGATATTATATGTGCAGGAGATTTCAACTGCATTCTTTCCAAGAATGACACTACTAAGAATGGTAACTTTAAAATGTCAGCTGCAGCAAAAAAAGTAAATAACTGTATTACCTCTTCAAATTTGAGGGATATTTATACCATATACTCTTATAGGTATGGCACCCAAACAACTATTGATAAGATATTTGTTTCTTATAATATATTATCTAAGATACATGAAGTCAAGATCAGTACGTGCCCATTGTTTGATCACAATGTTATTTTTTTCAAAATCCACATAACACCCAGAGACCTGATATACTGGCAAAGATTACCTGCATACATTGCCAAATTAAAAGATTTCAGAGAATGGTTGTTAAAAGAAATAAAAATCATTCTAGATTTTAATGATAACAATGAGACCTCTAGAATTATACTTTGGGATACACTTAAATCATACTTATATGGTGCAATCAAACGTTGGTACTTAAACAAAAAGAAAGAATGGGATAAGGAGCTAATACACAGAGTCAAAAATTGACACATTAAAAAAAACTTGGGCAAAAAAGATGCTGCAAAACTTTCTGAAATAGAGCAACTGAATAGGACATACACCAACATTTTAAATCACAAAGTAGCAATAAACTTAGAAAAAATAAAGCTACAAACCTATACTATTAATCCAAAGAATATGCATAAACTTGCATTTAAATCTAAAAGCTTGACAAAAGCTAATCATATTAAGGAAATTATAGACAATTTCATTAAGAAGCCTAAACATGTAACAGATTTAAAAGAAATACTAGAGGCCTGTAGAACACACCATGAAGCACTAAATAACACCAACCTACATAATACTGATAATTGTATGAGAGACAAGTTTTTGAAAGACAATATTGATACAAGATTAACAAAAGAACAAAACTCTAGACTCCTTAAGTCAGTATCATTAAAGGAGCTTAAGGGAAAAATACAAAACATTAATAATAAGGCCTTTGACCTTGATGGACTAATAGGGGAAATATATAAGATACTTCCAGACGAGACCTTAGACATTCTAATAGATGCTTTTGAAGAATTCAGAAAAATGATGGCATTTTCCTTCCTGGAAATATGCTATGATTTCACCCATTTTGAAACATGACAAGGACCCTAATTTTATAACATCTTATCACCCTATTTCCCTTCTGAATGTGGACGACAAGATTTTTACGTCTATTCTAGCAGATAGATTAAATCAATTTTTACCAAAAATAATAAAAGATGATCAAACAGGGTTTATCTCACACAATTTAATCAGACTATTAACATTAATGGACTATGCAAACAAAAAAAAGAGAGAATTAACAATTATTAGCCTAGACCTGGACAAAGTATTTGATTCTTTAAGTTGGCCCTATATTTAAAGTTCTAGAAATGTATAACTTTTCCTCAGATTTTTTAAAATTGCTGAAGACATTATACATTACTTCTATATCATACATTGAAATTGGAACTTTCTTGTCAGGACCACTTAAAATAATGAAAGGCACCAAGCAAGGGTCCCCTCTTTCACCCTTATTATTTGATCTATCAGTGAAGCCATTAGCTAATTACATAAGAACTAATGATAAAATAAGCAGCTTATATGTCAATGCAAAGTACAATTCCAAAATCCAGCTTTTTGCTGATGATATCTTATTAACAATTGGGAACATAGATACCTCAATTGAATATCTTATAGAATCTCTTCAAAACTTTGAAAGGATATCTGGCCTAAGTTTTAATCAAAATAAAACTGAAACTATTTTGTTAAAAAAAATAAACCGCATTCTGGACAAATATAGAGACTTTAATTGGGCCAACAATATGATTAAATATCTAGGCATAACCATTAAAGCAAACTGGAAAGACACTAGGCAAACAAATTTCATAATGTTAATAGACACTGTTAAAGATTACTTAAACAAATGGAATAAAATGTTAAAATTGTAGAATATCCAAATGTATAAGCGCTTTCGTCTCCTTTTTAAATAGGTTGAAGAGACTTCATCAGATACAATTAGTTACTTTCATCACCTGTATTTAAAAGAAGAAATTCAAATTACATCACATCCTAGAGCAGTTAGCACACCTTCATTTAAAGCCATAGTATGCTTAAAATTGTCATTACTTCCACAACACCGTGAAAGTTGTTAAAACTATTAAAAATTATTTTAAAATGCTTCATGAATTTTAAAATCACCACCTAGCTGCAATTATATTAATAACTTAACATTTAAATAAATTTAAATAAAAAAGTAATTTGAATTCCTTCTTTTAAATTCAGGTGATAAAAGTAACTAATTGTATCTGATGAAGTCTCTGCAACTTATTTAAAAAGGAGACAAAAGCACTTATACATTTGGATATTCTACAATTTTAACCTTGGATTATAATAACATTTTGGTGTGTTCATATAAACATTTGCCTGCTCCATTCTACTTTGTGATTGACTAGTGATTTCTGTTTGTTCACCTTTTTCGTGGAATAAAATGTTATTCACCATGGAGGAAAGGCTATCATTACTTAAAATGATCATACTACCCAAAATTCTGTATGTTTTTCAAGCCATTCTAGCACCCCCTTCCAAAAAACTAATGAAACAACTTAACTCTATATTAATAAAGTTTTTATAGTTTCCAAAAAAACAAGGATTAATCATTCATGGCATTACAGAAGTTGGGGTGAGGGTGGAATCTCATTTCCACATGTAGAACTATATACTGAATCAATTATTTTTAACATTATAAGTAATTGGCTAAACAGCAAATATACTTCCAACTGAAAAAAATCTACATAAAGCAATATTACTAAACAACTGTGAAGAAACAATCAATGATATGTTTTCTGAAGTGGAAAAAGTTTATCTTGTCATAAAAAACATTTGTTTTAATACAAATAAAAAAAGTCTCTCCATTTGTTAATTACATAGTAAATTTCAAACAGCTAATGTTCAAAGATTATAAGATGAGAAATCTTTTATTTATTATGTTTCCTATAGCTTTAACAAATAAATGCTTGGATTCTTATAACATGAAAAAAATAGAAGAAATGAAAGGAAATGGGCTAGTTTTCTGGCATCAGATTCTTGATCACAATTATATACAAGGCACAACCTCTCTCATAGCAAGATATAACATAAATCAAAATTACTGGTTAAACATACACACTTTTAGAGAACATATAGTTCATGAGTTTAAAATAAATGAAATAGTGAAATCCACACCTAGCCCCAAAATTTTAACATTTTTTTGTGAACTTAATACACTTTGCATAAATGATGGACTATCAGTGTTAAGATTATATAGGACATTGCAAATGGATTTACCAGCTCCAGATGAGTCCCAATGGAGCTATGCAGAAAAAAATAATAAATCTAGCTTTTCAGAAAAAGAGAAATCAGTAATACTTAAATCAGTCAGTAAAACTACATCATGTCCCTTTTGGAAAATTTACACATTGAAATTTATTCACAGAAGTTTTTCACACCCCAAAAATAGCATTAATATCAGGTAATGAGGCATTATGTTGAAGATGTGAAGAAGCAGAATATGCAGACTGGGTACATATGTTTATAAATTGTAATACTGTAATTCCCTTTTGGTCAGAATTCAAATCCTTTATCAAAGCATTGTGGTTGGATAAATGTGAAGTCACTGACTCATTGTTATTATTTAATGCTCCGATCCCAGTGTATGTTCCAAGTACACAAGTGCACCTCCTCTGGTCCGTCCTTGCAAAAGCAAGAAAAATCATTACCTCAAAGTAGAAAAGTAAGGAAGTTACACCTTTTGTGGAATTCATATCACTGACCAAAATAGTTTGTAAAGAGAATTAATGACTATGACTTTAAGAATTACAAGAAAGACACATAAAAAAACTAGATTGGTTAAAACTTAAAAAAATGTTAGATAAAATGTGAATGTATTGACAAAGTTACTTTTATTATGGACATTGTATATAGTTCAGATGTGTTTATATTGTTTAACATTTTTGATGCATTTGTATTTATGAAAACTCAAAAAAAATTATGTGAAAAAAATGCATGCAGGGTCTGTGTATAACTGTTGATAATATATTGTGAAAGTTAGAGATGAGAGAGCATTATGGAGTGGAGGGAGGAAGGTGGAGGTTGGAAGCTGATTTGAAATGTGAAATCAAAATAAAACTGAAACTATTTTGTTAAAAAAAATAAACCGCATTCTGGACAAATATAGAGACTTTAATTGGGCCAACAATATGATTAAATATCTAGGCATAACCATTAAAGCAAACTGGAAAGACACTAGGCAAACAAATTTCATAATGTTAATAGACACTGTTAAAGATTACTTAAACAAATGGAATAAAATGTTAAAATTGTAGAATATCCAAATGTATAAGCGCTTTCGTCTCCTTTTTAAATAGGTTGAAGAGACTTCATCAGATACAATTAGTTACTTTCATCACCTGAATTTAAAGAAGAAATTCAAATTACATCACATCCTAGAGCAGTTAGCACACCTTCATTTAAAGCCATAGTATGCTTAAAATTGTCATTACTTCCACAACACCGTGAAAGTTGTTAAAACTATTAAAAATTATTTTAAAATGCTTCATGAATTTTAAAATCACCACCTAGCTGCAATTATATTAATAACTTAACATTTAAATAAATTTAAATAAAAAAGTAATTTGAATTCCTTCTTTTAAATTCAGGTGATAAAAGTAACTAATTGTATCTGATGAAGTCTCTGCAACTTATTTAAAAAGGAGACAAAAGCACTTATACATTTGGATATTCTACAATTTTAACCTTGGATTATAATAACATTTTGGTGTGTTCATATAAACATTTGCCTGCTCCATTCTACTTTGTGATTGACTAGTGATTTCTGTTTGTTCACCTTTTTCGTGGAATAAAATGTTATTCACCATGGAGGAAAGGCTATCATTACTTAAAATGATCATACTACCCAAAATTCTGTATGTTTTTCAAGCCATTCTAGCACCCCCTTCCAAAAAACTAATGAAACAACTTAACTCTATATTAATAAAGTTTTTATAGTTTCCAAAAAAACAAGGATTAATCATTCATGGCATTACAGAAGTTGGGGTGAGGGTGGAATCTCATTTCCACATGTAGAACTATATACTGAATCAATTATTTTTAACATTATAAGTAATTGGCTAAACAGCAAATATACTTCCAACTGAAAAAAATCTACATAAAGCAATATTACTAAACAACTGTGAAGAAACAATCAATGATATGTTTTCTGAAGTGGAAAAAGTTTATCTTGTCATAAAAAACATTTGTTTTAATACAAATAAAAAAAGTCTCTCCATTTGTTAATTACATAGTAAATTTCAAACAGCTAATGTTCAAAGATTATAAGATGAGAAATCTTTTATTTATTATGTTTCCTATAGCTTTAACAAATAAATGCTTGGATTCTTATAACATGAAAAAAAATAGAAGAAATGAAAGGAAATGGGCTAGTTTTCTGGCATCAGATTCTTGATCACAATTATATACAAGGCACAACCTCTCTCATAGCAAGATATAACATAAATCAAAATTACTGGTTAAACATACACACTTTTAGAGAACATATAGTTAATGAGTTTAAAATAAATGAAATAGTGAAATCCACACCTAGCCCCAAAATTCTAACATTTTTTGTGAACTCAATACACTTTGCATAAATTATGGACTATCAGTGTTAAGATTATATAGGACATTGCAAATGGATTTACCAGCTCCAGATGAGTCCCAATGGAGCTATGCAGAAAAAAATAATAAATCTAGCTTTTCAGAAAAAGAGAAATCAGTAATACTTAAATCAGTCAGTAAAACTACATCATGTCCCTTTTGGAAAATTTACACATTGAAATTTATTCACAGAAGTTTTTTCACACCCCCAAAAATAGCATTAATATCAGGTAATGAGGCATTATGTTGAAGATGTGAAGAAGCAGAATATGCAGACTGGGTACATATGTTTATAAATTGTAATACTGTAATTCCCTTTTGGTCAGAATTCAAATCCTTTATCAAAGCGTTGTGGTTGGATAAATGTGAAGTCACTGACTCATTGTTATTATTTAATGCTCCGATCCCAGTGTATGTTCCAAGTACACAAGTGCACCTCCTCTGGTCCGTCCTTGCAAAAGCAAGAAAAATCATTACCTCAAAGTAGAAAAGTAAGGAAGTTACACCTTTTGTGGAATTCATATCACTGACCAAAATAGTTTGCAAAGAGAATTAATGACTATGACTTTAAGAATTACAAGAAAGACACATAAAAAAACTAGATTGGTTAAAACTTAAAAAAATGTTAGATAAAATGTGAATGTATTGACAAAGTTACTTTTATTATGGACATTGTATATAGTTCAGATTTGTTTATATTGTTTAACATTTTTGATGCATTTGTATTTATGAAAACTCAAAAAAAATTATGTGAAAAAAATGCATGCAGGGTCTGTGTATAACTGTTGATAATATATTGTGAAAGTTAGAGATGAGAGAGCATTATGGAGTGGAGGGAGGAAGGTGGAGGTTGGAAGCTGTTTTGAAATGTGAAAAAAAAAAAACAAGGCAAGGCAAACACTTGCCAAGTGTTATTTTTTGTGACTTGTCATAGAAAGGTCGTTAAGATATGCCAGCTAGCCTAAATCATTGTTTCTTTTATGAGGACCTTTCTCATTTAATAAATAATTGTGAGAAGGTACATTTTAACCAGAAAAAGGATATACAGCAAGAAGTTGTTTGCCTGAATGCAGGTTGTGTAAAACAGGACACTTCTGGATGGACTATCAAGAGCAAACAGAAAATAATGAAAAAGAAGGGGAAGTGAAGAAACCAAACATGATGAAGGATAAGAGGAGACTGGGGGAAGTGGTGAATTAGGTAAAGAAGAAACTGTAGAGGAAGAAAAAAGCATGGAGGGGAAAATGAGGAGAGAAAATATATGCAGGAAGAGAGTTCAAGAGATGGGATTGATACTAATATATATATTTTTATTTCTGCCAGTGAAAATTCTGATTCTGAGGATAAAGGATTATTTGTACATAAAGTCAGGAAAAAAAATCAGTAAATGTGAACAGTATTATTAACAATGTAAGAAGGACAGGGATAATGGAATGTGATGTGGATGTTATTCTCTTAGAAGATATAAGTTTCCTCACAAGTGAGGAAAGTCTGCAAACAGAAAAGTCGTGGGGTAAAAATATAATATTTAACTTAGGAAGTGAACATTGTTGTAGAGTAGCTGTGTTGTGCAAGAAACAGTAAAAATACTACATATAACACTGGTAAGGATGGGAAGCTTCACTGTTGCAGATGTGAGGTGGAGAGAACATGTTTATAGAATTATAGTACTATATGCATATATAACTAGCAAGGATTGCAGGGGACTTTAATCATGGTATAAGGGGAAAATGTAAAAAGAAAAGGAAAGGTGTAAACAAATACAGGAAGTAATACATTTCTGGTAAATTAGCTGTGTAGAGCAAAGAAGGGGTCACTAATAGTTGAAATTGATTATTTTGTATTATCAGAAGGCTTAGGGGTAGCAGATAGAGATACAGTTGTGACAGTTTTTTTGGATCATTTAGCAATATGGATAAAAGTAATGGAAGAAAGAAAGTATATTAAAATAGTAAAGGGAATAAAAAGAATAAATTAGAAATAATGGGATGAAACTGGAGAGTGCGAAATACTGCAGTGATGGAAAAATCATATAATGATGAAGGACTTCTATAAAACTGGTCCTGAATGGTGGATTGAATTTAACATAAGTATAAAACTTTTTTTTTGGCAGGATGATGTAAGAAAGGAAGAGAAAGTAAAATATTTGAAAATGTATAGAAATGTACTAGAGAATTTAGAAAATAATACAAGAGCATATTATGATAGAGAAAAATAAATTAGGAAAACTTAAGACATTATTGCTCAGGTAGAGATATTATATACAAGGGAGACGGTGTCTGCATATTTGGGTAAAATAGTAAAGGAGGATATTAGTACAGTGAGGGAAATGAAAAATGTAAAAGGAGAGGTTAAACGAACACAAGAGTAAATTATGAGTATTACAGTACAGCTTGTGGAAATACATATAAAGGTAAAAAGAAGGAAATAAGAGGAAATGGAAAGTAAAAACATTTCTGGAATAAGTTAAGGCAGAATTTGAAAAATAAATTACTATAAGTGAATTGGATGAAGTACTTCAGAAAGTAAATGTTGATTCCGTATCAGGCCCAGATTGTATGCGGTATGGAATGTACAAGAAATTAATGGATTGGCAGAAAGAATATTTTATAAATGTACTGAATGATTGCTTGAAGGAAGGGTTTGTTTATGAAGCATTATGTACTGCCATATTAAAATTTATATCCAAGAAGATAGAAAATTGAATAATAAATTGGAGACCCATCACATTAAATAACACAGATTATAAAATGTTTTGAGCATAATATAGAGGGGAATGGAAGGAAGGAGGGATGAAGGATGTTATAGAAGAAAGTATTTATGGTATAAAAAGGAAGGGATGTCAGGAATTGTTACTAATTGTGAGAAAAATTGTGGATGATACTATAAATAAAAGGGAGGATGTGAAACTCATGATATGTGATATCAGCAAGGCATTTGATACAGTAGGATATAATGCTTTGTGGTGTTTTATGTTAAGTGTGGAATATATGGAATAGGTAATTGAATTAGGAGAGTGTGTATGTCTTCATATAAAAATAATAGAGTGTAAATGCTAGTGAATGGGTGGCTGAGTAAAGAAATGTGCATGAAGTGTGATATAAGACAAGGACATCGCATGAGTGGAATATTGTTTGCATTGGTAAGGAATGTGATAGTGAGTAAGTAGCTTATAAAATGAAAGATGCTAGATATGTGGTGCAAAAGAATGTGGTGATTCTAGTAGTTTTGACATACACAGACAATATACTTGTATTTGCTAAGAACAAAATATGGATGAGGGAAGTGTTACTTTGAATGTATGTTTAAAGGAATTGAGACCTCGCAAAAGCATTTGATACAATACCCAACTCGGGCATTATAGATAAGCTCACCAGCTTATATATAAACCCCTATGTCACTAGATGGGTTGCAAACTGGCTCAAGGACAGAACCCACATGGTTAGAATTGCTGGAGCCATGTCAGACTCCAAACCAGTTACAAGTGGCGTCCCACAAGGCTCAGTCCTGGGACCTCTCTTGTTCGGTATATATTTCTCGGAGGTACAGGCCAACACAGAAGGACTGTGGCTGACCAAGTTCACAGATGACTGCAAACTGGGTGCCATAATCGACTCTCCAGCCGACACAAGCATCCTCCAAAAGGGCCTCATAAAAACAGACAACTGGTGCCAGAGCCATGGCCTCAAGCTAAACGCCAAAAAGTGTATAGTCATCCCCTTTGGCAAAAACAAAGTGCCCACAAATTACCACATAGGTGGTAATCCATTAAGTACAGAAGAAGTAATTAGGGACCTGGGGACCCAAGTTGATAGCAATCTCTCATTTGACAACCACGTGGCCAAAGTGGTTAGAAAAACATTTTATATAGCCCACCTAATCATGAAGGGATTCACATCTAGATCAGGGGAGGTCATCATGCCTCTTTACTCATCCCTCATCAGGCCCATAATTGAGTACAATGCCCCTTTTGGGATGTACCTTACCAGACACCTGCAGCAACTGGAAAGACCCCAAAAGTACCTCACCAAGAAGATCAAAGGGCTCAAACAGATGCCATATGCTGCCCGGTTAAAGAAACTCCAGCTCTACTCAGAGGCATACCGCCTGCTCAGAGGCGATCTGTGCCTGACATATAAAGCAATGTCCAACCCAGAATTAATGGACATGCTGCACCTCAGCAAATTCAAATCCCATCGAGCTACACACTCGAGAGACTTGAACCTCAGCACTGAAATAGATAGGACATGCTGGAGGGACAGATTCATAACCCAAAGGCTCCCTTCACTCTGGAATAAAATCCCAGTCCAGGTTAGGCAGAGTCACTCATTGACTCTCTTCAAGAGGAATCTTGATGAGTGGATGGGAGATCATAGGTTTACCCCGGGTATCACTTCTGTGTCACTGTTAGACAGAGGCACAGTATACTAACCTCAAAAAAGGGCATAGCAAAATTCATTTAAAATGGGTGGCGAAAGCCAAACACACTCTGGCTAGGCTTATAAATGCCCTAGGGCAGATAGCCCAGTATGAACCTATGAACCTATGAGAAGGATCTTAAATAAAAATAAAAGTAAGCATTTTGGTGATGTGGTGAAGATTGGAGGGGTGTATTTTTCAATAAATTAAATGTGTTTACTAGAAATGAAATTTGGGAAAAATTATGTAGTTATGATGCAATGGGAGGATTTGATAAAAGAAATGAATGAAATATGTCTTCTGTGGAAGACATATAGATTAGCATTCAGGAAAAAGGTTTATCTGGTGAATTATTAATTGGAAAATAGCATGTATGTCAAATCTTTATATAATACTAGAAAAATATGAAAAGAAGACTGAGTAACTATTGTTTTTTTTACATATGGGGTTCATGATTAACCCCAGGGAAAGGATGTGTGTTGTATACGAGTGAAGATGAAGGGGGATTGTGGTTTCTAAATCCAGTTGTTTATCTTGCTTCTTTAAACTTGCATAGAGTAGTCAAGTGGGTAGAGAGGAGAATAAAAAAGTAATAGTGAGAATGTTTAAATTCAAGTACAAAAAGTTCTGGGAGATGAAAATAAGAAACCAAGAAAGAATGTGTAAATGAAGAAATTAAAAATTATCAAGAAAAAATACTAACATGGAAAATAAAAATTGATGATATGGAGAACGATGGAAGGATGTGGTATAATATTATTATTAGCAATATTATTATCTAAATCCATGGGAAAAATTACCAGAAGAAGTGAGCAAAGCCATTAAAATAAGGAAAAGGTGGTGTAGAAAGATATTAGAGATTCTGCATTTTCTATGGAGACTAGTAATAAACAAGTTACCATTAAAGGGAATATGCCATATTAAAAGAAAGCTGAAACAGTGTGTTTGCTTTGCCAGGAGGAAGAAACAACAGAGCTTGTTATCTGAAATGTAAAAGCGTGTTGAAACTCTGGAAAAATTGTGAGAAGATTTTTTTGAGAATACTAATGACATAATATAGATATGAATATGATTATGTATGGATATTATAAAAGCAAGAAGAAAGATATGTGAGAAGGGTGGATAAGAATTTATTTTATGTAATGGGGTTATATGGAATAAAAGACTGAATGAAATTTTGTTTAATGTGAAATGGATTTTGGTGGATATATTGCAAAAAATTAGATTATGGTTGTGGAAGAAGGAACAGGTTCAGTTATGGACGTATAACAATGAAGATGTTATAAAAATGATAAATAGTAAAAAAATAGAAATATGTATATATGTGCATGTAAATATGCATGTTTTGTAAATATGTAATGTTTTCATGTTGTGTTAAATAAAGGACCCCTACTCTTTTCAATAGGTACCATGGGATCTTTTAAATCTACTTATATTACCACAAACTCATCAGATGAGACCTTGGTTTAATGTCTCATCCAAAGGATGACACACACTCAGGGGTGCAGCCCTCCCCTTATGCTATTATAGCTTCATTTTTGATTTTATGATCTCTCTTCATATCTCTCTGTCTCTCTCTGTCTCTCTCTCTCTCTCTCATTCTCTGCCATGTCCTGTTAGAAATACCTGAAAAGAAGAATCTACCTCACAAACTGAAGAGGGCCTTGAAAAAATCACCAAAGAGGATAACCAGGTAGGCCTGACACTTGCAGCCCTGACTGCAGAATGGGGCTGCCTCTAATAGGTGTGAAGGAGAGGGGTGCATTCTCTATACGTGTCTTGGGTTGGAGAGCCATCACACAGGGCTGGTATATCTTAGAGCTCTTTAGTTCTGTTCAGAAGAGGTTCCATTAATAGTCTGACAGTCTCTGTAAAGTCTTTTGTCTGACCCAGAAACGTGCAGAAGAGGCTGTCTTTTCTTAAGAACGAAGCTGGGGGGGGTCTCCTATCACATATTTGTAGCTGCAAAAGGGTGAGATCATCGTTGTCCCATCCTGAGCCTAACAGCTTCAGTCAACAGATCTGGTGCATCAGGTTCCAGATGGATACTCTTCAGGAGGTCATGCTTCTTCATCTGCTGAGCAACCATATGGTGAAGTTGGGTATATTGTTTAGCTTTTTGACACATTGTTATGTAGGTACCACATGGAAGATTACTTTGATTTCCTATGAGTCAGCATCATTTCTTTAATAATTGATCACATATACACAGAATGTCTTAAAGTACATGTAATTTGGAAGAAACAAAGCAAATAGATATGTTTATGTAGCAAAAGTACAACTACAGAAATGCATGAATGTCAATACATGATTGGAATTATCAATATTAGTCATATTGTTAATTTTTGTCAGTGTCATGTGTAATAACTGTGAATTTCATATCTAAACACTTGACTAGTGAGTTACTTTATTTATGTTCCCTGTATATTCCTTCTTTAACTACTACCTGGAGAATTATGTTAGCTTGTATACTCTGTTTATTGCCATGTAAGTATTTATTTCTGTTTGTTGACATGTATATTTGTATACTCTAGTTTGTTATAATGTGGAACTTTTCTTCTCAGGCCTCTGTGGAAAAGGGGTTATCATGCCCAGCTGGACTATCCCAGGCAACAAATGTAAAATAAATAAAAATAAATATCATTCAAATAGAAGTGGTACTATTTGGATTTTCATCTTTACCCATAATATCTGCAGAGGTTTTGACCAGCAGTGGCTTTAACCTTGAAGTAGAAAGATCTGCATGCTCTGTCTTCTTGGATGACTTGAGTCTTGATAGCAGTGTTTAGGGTTTCTGTGGTAGTGTCCCTGGAGAAGGTATTCCTTTGTTTGCAGTCTCTAGGGGTGACAATAAACAGGAAGGTATAATCTTTTATCCAGTCTCACAGGATTGTTTTCATCAGTGAAGGCTGAACTTCCTCATTGCTAGTTCTTCCTGTTCAGAGAGAAGGACCAGGAGGGCATGAATTTGACAATCTGGGTAAAGATGTAATGGAGGGTCAAAGCTGAGATTCTGCTTTATCTATTGGGCTTGATGGATCCTATGAGCTTTGTGGTTCTCTTTACACAGCTGAAGATATGATCATTGCAGCAGATTGTAAGCTGTTGTTGGTTGCAGAACCTCCATAACCAGGCAGGTCTTTTTCTTCTGGTGTCATATCCATGTTGTGAGACCCAGGAATAGTGGGGATTCCCCCTAATCTCTATGCAGGCCTCCTGTTTTGCAGCTGAATCTGATGCAGGTTGTGATGATTGCTACTTTGTTATCACAGTTGGAAGCTCATCTTGCCTTCACCATGGTTCAAAGCATTTGGTCCCCTACTTATAAGGAGAGAAACAATATATGAGCCTGCTGGAGCTGTGAGCAGTTTGCTTGGAGGGAAAGCTGCATCCAGGGCCCCTCCTAATTTGACCCAACAATTAGTTTGACTTGTGTATATAAATAAGCAAAGGGCATGTGGGCATTACCCCTATGCAGAGAGGTGTTGGGCATTGGTTAGTTTGCCGTAATCAGAGACATCACTTTCAGCAGTTCACATCCTATGGGAAATGAACATGCTGGTGACTATATTAGTGCTTGGATAAGGTCTTCCAGAAATAGCATTACCACCTGCCAGGAAATTTTTCTGACAGTCAGGAAATCAGAGTCTCTGTCAGGATATCCAAAAATCAAGGTCTGTCAGGAAATTCAGTGTGGGTGAGCACTTATCAGGTATTTTGAGTCATTCTGAGAACTAATACATTTCTGAAGTATGCTTATTTCCAACACAAACCAGAAAAAGAAACGCCAGGAAACCAAGCGGTGAAACTACTGCCGATTTCTGAAGTATATTCCCCAAAATGTTTACTGTATCATTTGGCTTTCCTGTTTGCATTTAAATTATTTTGTTAGAGTAGACTTTTATTTTTTTTTAACTTGCATACAGGGTGATGGGAAATGTGACCATTCAGAAAAAAATTGCAATGTACACATTGCAGGAAACAGTGTACAAATATTGTTTGTTCTTTTTCCAATCCTACCACTATAATGATGATGCTTATCTGGTGAAATAGTTTCAACAAAAATACCAGTTGCCAAACAATATTACAAAAGTCCTTTAACGTGCAGCATGTTTATACATTTGCTTATCTGTTGCCTTTAGTATATTATTTACTGTTTCTTCAAAATGTTTCTGGCATGATTATTAATGATGAAAGAGAAGCAATGCATATTTACTTATTGAAATGGCAGTGTAATGGTGGGTGTAAAGGGTGGGGCTTTTATTGGGTTTGGGCCTCTTCCTTAGATGGCACCCCTATCTAGAAAGGAGACATACAAGGGAATGCAGTACTCACCTTCTTTTGCTTCAAGATGAGTTTGAGGTGGATATTGCCATCTAGTGGCAAAGGTGATTCCTGCATACTTCTGACTAATTGTCTCATTACAAAGGTCAGGGTAGAAGGACCAAAGTTAAATGTCATTACCTCATGGTGGACGAGAATGGTTTCTTTTGGGTCATTGGATCCATGCTAATACATTACATTGCCTTGATCTAGACAAGGGAGTCCCCCGTAGTTGGGGCATAACTGTCTCCACCTTCTCGCTTGGCTGCAGTCTTCTGCTGTTCCTACAGCATTTGTTGTTGATGGTTTCAAAAATGACTGATACCACCAGGAAGACTTTCCGCAGCCAGACTTACTATGCAATGTGGAAATGGTTTGTATCATTGGACAGAGATGGAATGCTTTGCCATTCATTTAGTTTGCAGGTAATCCTGGCCTGTCACAGGCCCCTGTATGATTTAGGCATCAGTTATTCCACAGGGGTCAGATCATCTTTGCCCCATCCTGAACCTCCACAGCTTCAGACAACATATCTGGTGCATCAGGTTACAGATGGATACTCTTTAGGAGGTCAGGCTTCTTCTGCAAGTGCTTTCTGTTTCTGCTCATCTTGACCTTGTGGAGTGCAGGAGTGTGGCCCAGCACTGACAGGAGAACTACATATCGGTCAACCTTTAAAGAACCTTCCTGATGCATAGGAATTGAGTTTCTTGACTGGAATATTTTTGAATTCATCATTTGAACCCATTAACTTAGAGGTATTCATTGGGGCTGTTACGAAGCCCTCTAATTGGAAGCCCTAGGCCTCTCAGTAAGCGTAGTTCTCAGTTTGGGTGGACTTTCTTAGCAGACTTTTAAAACCATGAGCTCAGCAGTGTTTTGTTTATTAGTTTGTCTGCCTGTTTAATTATTTGTTTACTAACTTTGTAAACCAAGTATGTGGAATGGTCCATAGACTATTTTCAGTTACTATGCAGGCCAAATTGACAGCTACATTTTTTTTCAAACACTGAATTACAGGTATTAGTTACTACACCATACTTAATAGTACCTTAAAAGAATAATACCAGAAAAAGTATTAGAATGAAACAAATATGGGCATATTAGTGAAAGAGTAATATGTATAAATATATAAAACACATGATCAGTTGTTTCAGAATTATTATTTAAATGTGTATAGTTTTGCATGATGCAATAGGTCAGGTTGTCATACCTTAGCAGTTTTTCTTAGGACCACTTGCACACATTTGTAATAAGCTGAAAAAGATTCCTTTTCAATGTACTGCATTTCTTGAGTTTTCTGTTAGTTTGAGGTAAAGAGTTCCAATATGCAGGTGCAAACTCTGAAAATGCAATTTCTTCTATTGCCTTAGACAGAGGTAGGTCCTTACCAGAGATAAATGCAATATCTGAAGATGAGTGAAGGAAATACGGTTTCTTTGGGCTGCGGTTTAACTTGCTGAGCAATTTAAGGGAAGCAGTTTGGCAGCAGGGTTCCCTTGGCAGCTATTAGCATCCATTTGGATTTTTTTTTTCATTCAATATCATTCAATATCAGTGACGTTCATTTGGGCCATCTAAGCATGTCAACCAACACATTTTAGATATTCTCAGTATCAGCTGAGTTCAGAGAAAATAAAGGTAGGCAGTACTCAGTTTTTTGGCATTATTGTTTGTAGTGTGAAGGCATGGTAGTAGTTTTTTATAGCCATTTACAAGATTAATTTCATTTAAGAAGATGCTTTACAGAATTGAAATCATATTGCAACTTATCTTATTTATTTGGAAGGGAGTTGTCAGATCTTAGTACATCAGTATCATCTGCATAAAGTTTGCATCTTAAATTATGTAATCCAATGTTAAATTCTTGACAAAAAATTGAGAAATGGAGAGTGCATAAGACTGAACCTTGTTGTACCCTGGTTGAGAAACATCTGTTTTCTTATGTGTTTGTCCAATGCTTAACTGTGATGGTTATTTTCCATAGGTAAATGGAAAAACATTTTAGAATATTATTAGTGATACCAAAATTAGCAAATGTTTTGAGGAATGTAGTGCAGCTGGCACATACAAAAACACAGTTCAGGTCAGCTTAGAAGGCTTCCGTTACTTGTTCTTTTTCTATAGCATCCAAGATGCAAAAGAGAGCTCTTTGTGTTTTGTATTTGTTCCAGAAGCCATGGCATTTGTAAGCTGTAGATTACATTTGAAAATACAGTCTTTTGTTTGCTTTAACATTGTCTTTTGTAATGTGCACAGTATGGTGATTGATCTGTCAGCTGATGCTGTAGAAAAGTATTTAGAATTAGGAATTGTGACCATAGTAGGCTATTTCCTGTTGTAAAGAATTGTGCCTGTAGTAAGTGTTAGGTTGTAAGTATGCCACAGTGGTTTATAAATATGTCATGCAAGCATTTAAATATATTTTGGATCTAGTATTAAATGTTCAACTGATTTAATAGTGTCAGTATTTTTAATATATTCTAGCATATCTTTTGAGGTGATAACGTTAAAGTAAAAGGGAGGAAGTTCCCATAGTCCAGAGGGTCTGATTTTGTGACACTAATTGATCGTATGTTTTCTGTATTACTGGGCTTGAGAACTGGAGAAATAAAGACTCTTATGTTGTTAAGAAGGTTTACATTTCATAAATGCCCATTTTTTGATGTGGGTTGCAGGCTGTTTGTTGTATTTATGTCCATCAAAACTGTTTAGGGGTGAAAGTGGAAGAAAGTTGTCTGTTTCTTACATGTGATGTTTTTGCTGTGTTTGTCTACTGATTTGATGTTGTCCAGTTCATTGTTCCTCACTTCTGGGTCTAGGATCCGATATTGTATCTGATCCGACTAGTTTTACAAGCCTATAATCTGAGTCTCGAGCTCCTCCCTCTCCCATAATGCCTCACGCCTGCTCTAATCCTTCAGATTTCATTTGTCACCATTCAGTACAGACGTGATCTGTAGCTCTCAAAGGTTTTTATGGTAAATATAAGTGTTTCTCTATTTTGTTCAGTATTCCTTGTGATTACTTAATTAATATAATTATCCCTTCTTGGTATTCTTCCTACACCTCCCCTCCTATAGTATTTTTGTTTTTTGAGTGTTAGGGGCTCTTCTTTTTCTTTCTCTCTCTCTCCTTCTTTTTCACTGCTTTGTCACTTTTTCCTGTAGTTTTACAAAAACAAAAGAAAAGGACTTTTAAATAGTTTTTTTGCCATTACTGTTCTTTATAGCATTACTTTAGAGTATGCACATGGTTTTGTGAATTATCTAACAAAATGTCTGACAAAACGGGTCTATATTAGATCATTGAAGTGTTAATGGTTCAAATGGCCTAATATCGAACCAAAAACAGCGAACGCTGAAAATAGTGAAGCTGCAGATAACCAAATTATTTCCTAGGGAAAGAATATGGTTGTCCGTTTCTGTGGCTTCGCTATTTTCAGCACTGTGGTGGAAAGTTACAGGTTGGGTTCAGGCAAGTGTGCGATTGTGTGGACGTTAGGGTTAGGGAGGGGTATGTGAGTTAGGGTTAGGGCGCAGGTGAGGTGAGTGTGCAATTGTGATAGACTTTAGGGTTAGGGCGAGGTATGTGAGCTAGGGTTAGGGTGCGGGTGAGGTGAGTGTGCGATAGTGACAGACTTTAGGGTTAGGGCGGGGTATGTGATTTAGGGTTAGGGCGTGGGTGAGGTGAGTGTGTGATAGTGATAGACTTTAGGATTAGGGCGGGGTATGTGAGTTAGGGTTAGGGCGCAGGTGAGGTGAGTGTGTGATAGTGACGGACCTTAGGGTTAGGGTTTCGTTAAGGATAGTGGATAGATAGTACAGTATGTACAGTTTAGTGTAGGGTTAGATGTAGGATTTTAAGTGTATGTGCGTGGATTGCTGTTTTTTTGGTGTGCTTGTGTTGTGAGTATGTTTCTCGGAACAGTAATTTTTTTCCCAGGGAAAAAATTTTATGTTCTGAGCTTTCAATGTTTTTAGATTTCGTGGTTAGAAGTTCGAGGTCATTTTATTCTATGATGTGCTGTTTTGTTGAACTGATATAGACCCTGACAAAACAGAGAAGCTAACAGGGTTCAAAAGATGCACTTCTTGTGGGCACAAAATTCCAAATTCTGATGCCTACAAGAAGTGCATCTGTTGTCTGGGCAGTGAACATCTGCAGGCTGACTGTTCTATATGCAAGGCCTTCAACCCATGTGCCCTCTCAGATTGCCAGAACTCCTGCTAAGTTGTCAAGCTCTAAGGATCTTAAAAGAAGAGCCTCCTCAACTTCACCAGTGGCTTCTTCTTCTTCTTCTCATGTGGAGAAAAGACAAGGGTCTCAGATCCGAATACATCTAAACTCCTGCCAAGTCATCAAGCTCTAAGGATCTTAAAAGAAGAGCCTCCTCAACTTCACCGGCGGCTTCTTCTTCTCATGTGGAGAAAAGACAAAGGCTACCGGATCCGAAGTTTTCAGGTCCAAATAGATCTAAAGTTCCTTTGGATCCAGTAGCCTGCTCAGATCCGAAGCTGGCTTCAGATAAAACTACAGATCCGTTGTTTATAGCGCATCCAACTATGGTCATTAAAGAGTCTCCTACTCCAAGAAAATCATCCTCAGATCCAACAGCTTTGGCTCCGAGGTCTCAGAGCTGAACATCAGTTACGGTATCAAGACATGCATCCCTTCTTCCTACCTAACAAAATCTCATCACTGACAGGATCTAGGCACTCCTTGGCTTTCTCTAGGTCATCTCGGACCCTTCTTTGATCAGGTATGGACAGGATGATGTGGAGCTTTCTCAAGGTGCAGATAGATTTGGGACTTTTGCTATCTCTGTCCCATTCAGGATCAGTGAGATCTCCAGCGCCTTCTCTACACACTCCTCTTCCAATCCAAACTATTGCTTCAGAATCCCAGGATCTGGTTTCTCCAAGGGAGGCATCGACAGATCCAAGGATAATGATTTCTTTGACTCCACCAGGGTCCCAGACTGGCTCAGCTCTGATGCCATCAGAGCAGAGGAACTCTCAGCACTGACTCCCACAGACAGGCATCGGGTCTAACCTTGTTGGATCCATCCCTGACTCCCACGGACAGGCATTGGGTCTAGCCTTCTTGGATCCATCCCTTCCCTTAAGATCTTCTGCCTTTGACAGCTCAGGTCCAATACAATCTGGAGCCTTCGGATCTGGGGTACATTCTACTTCTTGCCTCCAGGTAGCTTCAGCTCTGGGAGAGAAGGAGATGGTTTCATCGGGTCCATCAGCCTTTCAGATGGTAGAGAGGACTTTCTCTAGACCTAGAGCTGTGTCCCCTCTTCCCCCGGATTCTACATCTCTTCTGAGCCCTGAGCCCATCCATCCTGTCCTAGATCAGCCCCCCTGAACTAGCCTTCAAACTACTACTACCCTCAGGGAGCCTCTATATCTTCTGATTCTTCCCCCAAACCACCTGCAGGGGAGGTACATTGCAAGAAAAAGTGCAAGAGGAAGCACTTAGACTCCACTATGGAGTCCTTAACCGAGGACACCAACTTCAATGAGGGAGAGGGATCACCAGTTTCTCCACCTTTTGGAGACATCCTGGAAATATTGAGACAGAGAGGTGGATGGTCCTCCCAACCTCCCTCTTCTGAAGAATCAGTGTAAGTGCAGGCATTTGGGCTGGGCCCATCTACATCTTAGGTAACCCATTCGTAGATGAACTTATTGATCTAGTTTTCCGCTGGGCGTGGAAGGAACTCGACACCATGGAGCTTATTCCAAAATGTGCCAACAAGTATCTAAGCCCACCTAGTGACAGACTTCATTGAAGCAAAGGTATGCCTATTGACGCTATTGTGCTGTCAGCAGCCACAACAAAGGAGCTGTCCAAGCAGAGCTCCACAGTCCATCCCCTGAACAAAGAGTCCCGTGCTGTGGACAGTCATGGGAAGCATGTCTACACTTCAGCCACTGTCAGGCGGTGAGCTTTGAGCTACATGGCCCATTTTACTTGCCTACAAAGAGACTTGGTTTAGGAGCTAACCAATTCTCTAACAGAGACCTTATCGCAGGAGGACCTCAAGAAGTTGCCCCCCCCCCAATTTATAACTCTTTCTTCCCTAGTGAATTCCTTGATAAGGTTAATCTCTAATGTTGCAGTGGGTACCCTTTGAGCAGCCGGAACAGGCAGAGCCTTGAGGAGACATGCCTGGATGAGGCTGTGCAGGTTTATGGAACCTTTTAAGGTGTCTTTCACTAATGCCTCCTTCAATGGTTCCTTCCTTTTCAGACCATCTGTCAAGGAAACTCTCACCCACAGTGAGCAGGAGGGAAAGATCTTGCGTGCGGTAAATATCAAATGTTCTACCGTTCAATGGACCTTCTCAAAGAACCAATGAGGGGCTAAGAAATTTTGGTTCAAGAAATCTTTGGGTTCTTTCCAGGATTCTCAGGAAGATTCCTCTTCCAGAGGCAGAGGAAGAGGATTTAATGGCAGACCCCCCCAACCCAAGAAGCAGAGAGGGTCCGTAAAACCAGGGCTTCAGGGAACCCTTCTCTGACAAGCCTAATCAGTGCTCCTGAAGCATTGCCCAGCTGCCCTACTCTGGAGTTAGTCAGGGGCTGTCAGTCATTACACTCAAATGCCTGGACAAACCTAACAAATGACTGCTAAGTGCTAAGCATTATCAATTCAGAGCTCTGCCCCTTTGGCCTCACCACAGCCCCCCGGGTATTTACCAGGTGTATAGCAGTGGTAGCAGCTCACCTGAGACTGCAAGGATTTGGATGATTAGTGCCTTATGACACTAACAAATCATCAACTCCTCTGGTCCACAGAGTATCTACTGCAGACTTTCAACCAGTTCGGAATCATGATAAACCTGGCAAAGTCAAACGTGACTCCTGTGCAAGACCTGTAGTTCATAGAAATGTCATTGAATACAATTTCACAGATAGCAGCATTACCTCAACAAAGGGTTATATCCCTGAGGCAACAAGTACAGACATTTCTGGACATGCCAGCTCCTCCTGCACCACTAATTCTGAAAGTACTAGGTTCGATGTCAGCAGCAATACTTCTGGTACCTTTAGTGAGGTTTTTCATGAGAGTACTGCAGTGGACCCTTGCAGTTCAGTGGTCCATTCTATTCCATCCTTTGTTTGTGCCTATCATACTAACCCCAGTTTGCAAATACCATCTCCAGTAGTGGATGCTATCGGACGACCTGTATCTAGGCAGATCTTTTTCGCTTCTTCCTCGCACAGCCATGGTGACCATAGATGTTTCTCTGTTGGGGTGGGGGCATTATTGGTAAGAATGTTGCAAGGCACGTGGTCCTTGACGGAGACCAAATTGCAAATAAATGTTCTAGAGATGAGAGCAGTTTTCCTGATATTGCAAGCCTTCCACAACTGCCTCCCTTTATAGACAACAGCAGTTCATACAGACAACATGTCAGCTGTCCGGTACTTCAACAAATGGGGGGAACCTGTTCCTACTCCATGTGCAGTGAGGCCATGAGAGCGTGGGAATGAGCAAGCTCTTCAAACCACTTTCTCCTTGCATTTCACATTCCCAGAGAGACCAGTGTACTAGCAACAGACTTAGCAGGCCCATTCTGAGCCCACACAAGTGGTCCCTCAGCCACTCAGTAGCAAATCAGATTTTCATCTGATGTGGACAACCTTGCTGCAATCTATTTACCTCTCCCCTAAACAATAAGTACAGTAAGCATTTTCCTCTGATCCCCCTAGTCAAGAAATCCCCGAGGAATGCTCTAGTCCACAATTGGCCTTCGGGTCTCCTACATGCTTACCCTCCAATACCTCTGATCCTAAGAGTTCTACAGAATGCCAGCAGATCGAAAAGTTCTCTAATTCTTATTATCCCCTTCTGGCCTCATCAGGTTTGTTTCCCCTTTCTGTGGTCTCATCTCAAATATCTCCCTTAGATATTGGATCCCAGTCAGGATCTGATTTCTCCCCTATCAGAACATCAGCCCCCCCCCCCCAAGTCTGTGTCCTCTTCCGTTAACTGCTTGGTTTCTCCACTTCCAATGATTTTAACAAAGTGCAGGCTAGCCTTGCTAGTCCAAAAGATTATTCTTGCCTCTCAGAAACCTTCCACAAAAAAGGTCTACAGTAGCAAGTGGAAAAGATTCTTGATTTGGGCCTCCAAACAAAATATTAATCCTTCTCCAGTCGCCATATTGGATATACTCCTTTTTTAGCTTAACTTTTCTAGGATGGAGCTAGTTTTTCTCTCTCTAATATAAAGTTGCATCTGGCAGCAATTTTAAATTTTCACATTGGAAGAGATTCTACTTTTCCATCCAAGCTATGTAAAGCCTTTATGAAAGGAGTCTTCTTACTTAGGCCACCAATCAAAGATCCTTCTCCTTTTTTAATTTCTCCAAGTCTTTTGGGTTTCTAATACCATGATGGGAATGTACCACATTCCTAAGTCAAAGTTCAGTTAAAGTTCATGAAATTAGTATTGTTTTAATCTTTGATGTTATCCAAAAGTGCTTTTTGCAGCACCCGCATTGTGCCCAGAAATTACTCCTTCCGCAATTCGTATGGAGTTACATGTATTGGTAACATATTTAAATATGACTGTAAATTATTTTTTATAAGACCCGTTGCTCCTACTACTATTGAAACTGTCTGGGTATCTTTCTTCCACATTGCTCTCATTTCTGCCTGATATTTAATGGCTTTGCGTCCCTCTGTATGCAAGACATAGTAGTCACTGTGTGTAGCGATTTCAATGATCTATGCTACTTTTGCCTTCTTTTCATGGACCACTATATCTGATTTTTTCACATCTGTCTTTCAAACTGTTGGTAATGGGTGATCCCATGTGATGTACACTTCATCATTTTCTGTGATGCTTTGTGGCTCATGTTTACCGTGTGTTTCAGCTACTTCAATATTATAATGGTTGCACAATCCCCAGTGCAACAGTCTTGCTACATTATTATGCCTTTCAGTATACAGTCCTTCTGCCATTAGTATGTCACAACCAGCAACAAGGTGTGCAACTGTTTCCAGTTCTGTTTTACAAAACCTACATTTGTTTGTTTCTCCTACAAGTTCAATGGAGTTTGTAAGCCAACATGTACGTATCCCAGTATCTTGGGCCGTCAATATTAACCTTTCATCTTTTGGTTTATTCGCCTCTCCTTAACCATTCCTGCATTTGATCCTCATCAACATGAGGTTCTTCTAGGAGTTTTCTATACTTGCAACTTATATTTATGCATTTTCCACATTTCTTGCCTTCTCATCTGATCCTTAACCTTATATTCTTTCTTTTGTTTTTTGGCACATTCAGCTGCTTCCTGATTTTTATCTACTTCTGGTTTGATTTCCATTCCCCCTTGACGCTGATATGCTTCTGCTAGTCTAAGAAGGGAAGTCATCTTAGATTTATTCTCCTCATGTTTCAAAACTTTCACTATGTTTGGGTCTTGTGAGGTCAGCAGATATGTATGAAGTCCCACGATTGCAGATCTATATATGTAATCAGTTTCACTTAGGCCCATACCTCCATTGCAACGGTGAATATGTAATCTTGATATGCACTGATTTTTATGAATTATTTGATGAGCATGAAACACCCTTCTTGTTTTCCTGTCTAATCTGTGCAGCACCTTTTGGGACCAGTCAGTCACTCCAAAACCAAAAGTTAGGACAGGAAGAGCAAATTGGTTTATAGCTTGAATTTTGTTACTAGATGTCAATTTTGTTTTAGGGTGGATTTAAGTCTTCTAAAGTATTCCTTACTAAGTTTTATTCGCATTTGTTCATATTTTTTTGTTGACCCTTCATCAATTCCCACATATTCATACACTCCCTCTTGCTCAAGTTTTTTTATATCACATTCTTGTCCCAAACTGATGTTTTCTTGGTGCTGCAGCTTTCCTGCTTTAAAGGTTGCTTTTGCAGATTTATCAAGACCAAATGACATTCTTATATCATCTGAAAAAGTTTTGACTACTTGCAGTTGTGCTTTCAGGTCCTCATCTAATGAACTATACAATTTTAAATCGTCGACAAAGAGAAGATGAGAAGTCTTTACACTTTGTTACTTTCTGGGAGACAAATTATAGCCGTGACCTAATTTGTTAAGCAGACAGTTTAATGGGTTAAGGGCAAGAAAAAAGAGCAACGGTGACAGACAGTCAACCTGGAATATCCCCCTTTGGATTTTTATCCCTGGAATAATAATTTGTCCTTTATCATGGCTTAAATGCAAAGTGGTTTGCCACTGTTTCACGGTCGCTGTGATGTAGTTTATCAGTGTAGGGTGTATTTTGTACATTTTTAAGCACTCTTTTATCCATAAATATGGGATACTGTCAAATGCTTTTTTGTAGTCAATACATGTCATAGTTAGATTCTTCCCCTTTTTAAGCTCTCCACTGTGACTTTTTTTAACAACAAATGATCCTTTGTTCCATATGACTTTCTTTTATTGCCCTTTTGTTCTAGAGCCATAATTGAGTTTTCTTCTAAATGACTATAAACTCTGTCAGCATGAATTGTGGTGTATAGTTTATATGTCGTCAGAAGGCAAGTTATCGGTCTATAATTTTTAGGGTAGCTTGCAAGTTCAGTCTTGAGTAGGTGCATTGTTTTTCCTGTTGTTAGCCAGGTTGGTGCCTGTTCAGTGTGCGCATATAAATAGTTCTTACTCATGGCTAAATCTTCATGCAAAGATGTTAATACTTTTAACCAGAAGTTAGGTAATGCACCTGGGCCTGGGGTTTTCCAATTAGAGGCTTTTCTTAACTTTGTTTCAATCTCTCTGGCTGTTATGTCATCCCGTTTCATATCCTGTACCTTTGAAATTCTTATTCTTTCTTTTACTTCTATTCATTTAGCATCTTTGTTATGTTCCACAGGATCTACATAAAAACGTCTCCAGACTGTATCTATTTCTTCTTTTTTTTGGTGGTCTTTCAATTCCTTTTACCTTGTTTCCCAATTCTGTATAAAACTTTGTTGCACCATCTATAAATAAGTAGTTTTCCATTATATTTATCTGTGTATCTTCTAAGTTTTTCTGCTTGTGCTGATATTTTTAGTTTATTATTTGCGATAGTGCATGATAAATCCTTATCCGTTATGATACTGCGCATTGCTTTTTTCATGTCTATCTTTGAGTATTTTTGTTGATCTGTTCCCTCTTCTATACTCTTCTAACAGTGACACTTCTTGTTTTAATATGCTTTATAGTTTTCTTTATCCAATACTTCCATGATGTTATTTGAGTTCTCCCATTTCTTTCCCTTACTACTGTATGTTCTTGTGGTAGAATTGTATCTGTTATTAATTTAGCTGCACAGTAATATATCCTGTTTACTTCTGTTATATGGCATGGATATCTATGGACAGTCCTAATTACTGTGTTCATGTGTTTTATCAAACTTCTAACTTTTGGGGTTTTATTGTCCTTCTGCAGTCTATTTCTTTTGTTGATCTTAATATGTCTATCTATCTGTGATAAATCAAGCATCTCTTCTCTTAGCTTATTTTCTTCTAAACTGAGAGCACATTTTTTGTTCTCCATTTTCTGCTGGCATTCTATAGAAAGTTCTATAGCATCTTCTTGTGGCACATTCTCTTCAATTTCATCCTGTGTCATTCGTTGCTCTGTCATATGGGAACTCACTAGCCTATCACTCCTTATCATTAACTGTTTCAGAGTTGCCACAGTTTCTTGTTCCTTCCCTTGTTGTCTGGCTTCAAGTGAATGTTTGTAATGGTTTTCTGTGGAAGGCTCCAAAATATCTTCATATGGCAACTGACCAGTTACTTCCCGTTCCACCGGTTTCTTTTTAATTTAAATGTCTATTGCTCTGTCCTGCTGTGGTGCTTTTTGAGTTAGATTTTCTACATTGAATCCTTCACTTTGCAGGTACTCCATAACCGCAGTTTCTGTTTCTTTAACTTCTCCATTATTAATCTTCTGTTCTACTTTTCCTCTTTGTCTTCTTATTTTTTATATTATAAAGTTTTCCATATCCGGATTCCTTTGCCTGTATTTTTCTTCAAATATCTTTGGTGCTGCTCTTTTTGTATTAATTAGTTTTGCTTTCTCCTTTGCATAAATATTATACCGTATTAAATTTATTTTTCTTACCCATGTCCATATTTCTTTTTCAGATGTCTCCTGATCTTACTGTTTTTACTTACTTTGGGGACTTGGTCTATCTTGTTGTGATGTAACCTGTGTTAGACCTTCTACACCAAATCCTTCACTTCGCAGGCATTACATAACTTCAACTTCTATTTTTTAACTTCTACTTTACTAATCTTCTTTTTTACATTTCCTCTTTGTGATATTATTTTTTATTGTGAAATTGTCCCTATCTGGATGTCTTTGCCTGTATTTCTCTTTGAATATCTTTGGGGCTGCCTTTTTTTGTATTGATTAATTTGGCTTTCGACTTTGCATAAATATTGCACCATATCAGATCTCTCTTTTTTTCCCATGTCCATATTTCTTTTTTATACTTTTCAAAAATCTCTAGGTTTTGTTGTTTATATTTTTAAACTGCCTCAGATGCTTCTTTTTCCAAACAGATCAAAGTTTATTGGTTTATATAATGTTTCTCACAAATCTGTTGTATTAATGAACACAATTTTTCATTTGAAGCTTCTGACAGTTTTTCTTGAGGAAATAATTTTGTTGTCTTATTCTTATTCTTTATATATATATATATATATATATATATATATATATATATATATATATATATATATATATCTGTGTGTGTGTGTGTGTGTGTGTGTGTGTATAGTGTCTGGAAGTTCTGTTTTTTTTGCATAATAGTAACAATACATAATTTCTTTCTTTCTTATCCTTAGTAGCAGGGGCGGCCCGTGCTATTGGACTGCCGGACTGCAGGCCCCTCAACTTTAAAATAAAAAAATAAAAAGATGTTTTTATATGTGCCATGTTTATGTTTTGTTTATATGTGCCACGTTTTATATATGTCCATATATATTTTGTATACTGAATATGTGCTATTTGATATTTTATATTTGTTCATATATATTTTGTATACTGAATATGTGTTATTTGATATTTTAACAGCTTTCACACACATATATATATGTATTTTTCATACATTTTATATATTTTATATATTTTTTATTCACACAAATGCATGCTAATAGATTATTTATATAGTGCATACATAGTTAAATGCAGAGAGCGCTGTTATGAAATAGGTTACTATATTAAGTGGTTTTAACTATCTGAGTTTTATTTGTATAGTTAAAGAATTAATTAATTAACTATTTAATTATTTAATAAGACATGCAATGGTATATATAGGTGCATCATGGGCAGTATTGGTTAGATCTGATGAAGCTCATACCTGAGTGAAAGCGCTTATCGACTGCTTGTATAAGTGTATTGTATGGTTGTATGCAATACTGTGAATTATCGAGGAATAAAACATTTTATTAATTCAAGATTCATTGGCTTTGATCTGCTGTTTTCGATCACTCAAACTGTGTTTGGTCTTGGATTTTTATGCTCTACGAGTGATCGAGGACTTAGTTCTGTGACAGGCAGCATTTGGTACTCTATGTTTTTAAACTGCCTCAGATGCTTCTTTTTCCAAACAGATCAAAGTTTATTGGTTTATATAATGTTTCTCACAAATCTGTTGTATTAATGAACACAATTTTTCATTTGAAGCTTCTGACAGTTTTTCTTGAGGAAATAATTTTGTTGTCTTATTCTTATTCTTTATATATATATATATATATATATATATATATATATATATATATATCTGTGTGTGTGTGTGTGTGTGTGTGTGTATAGTGTCTGGAAGTTCTGTTTTTTTTGCATAATAGTAACAATACATAATTTCTTTCTTTCTTATCCTTAGTAGCAGGGGCGGCCCGTGCTATTGGACTGCCGGACTGCAGGCCCCTCAACTTTAAAATAAAAAAATAAAAAGAAATAAATAGAAAAAAAAAATTTAAAAATCGTGGACTTCGCGCATGCGCACTAGTCCGGACTGCTGCTGAGACAGTCTGGAGCATGCGCAGATTGTCTCAGCAGCAGTCCTGACTGGGAAACATGGAGAACAGAGCTCCCAGAAGTCTATGCAGTTTTAAACTGCATAGACTGTCCTGGGAACTCGCTGGGGAAACATGTCGGACTGCAACGTCAGCAGTCAGGAATTTAGGATCTCGCGACGGGCAGGGTCTGGATTGGAGTTTTCTGCAGTCTCATCAGGGGAAGATCTCATGACGGGCAGGGTCAGATGTGTGCGGGTTTTGGATAGGGATCGGATGTGTAGTGGTAGTTTACAGGCAGGATTTATTTTATTTCAGATTTGCGGTGGTGTACTTTGGAGTTATGGACTACAGGTAAGTAAGTGTGTGTGTGTGTGTGTGTGTGTGTGTGTCTGTGTGAAAATGCCCCAGGTGCAATATACTGGTGGTTAGACTCATGGTGGTGTGGTAGGGAATACCTCAGGCTTGAACCCTGTACCTTGTATGCAGGTGTTAAAGACCTGAATTCCCTACCCACCACCATTTGTAAAAAAATTGCAGATTTTTGCCTCATATTTGATCTGATCTATTCCTCATAATATCTGTGGTTTGTAAATATTGCAATGCTTGATATTTGATGGTGCAGTGGTAGCACTGTTGCCTCACAGCTGCAGGTTCTTGGGTTTGATTCTTGGCTGGGGTGCCTTCTTGTGGGGGGTCTGTATCTTCTCCCTGTGTTTGTGTGGGTTTGCTTTTGTGTCCTCCCATGTTACAAAGACATGTCTGCATTATTTCTTCCTGGGCCTCTGCTGAAATTTTTTTTTTGTTCCAAGTCATACTGTCCTGATTAACAAATGTTAAATAAAATTGACAGGCATTTGAATTTTAGACTTCAGGTTTCTGAATGTTTACTTCCTTACATATTTGATGGTGCAGTGGCAGTATTGTTGCCTCACAGCTATAGGTTTTCTGGTTTGATTCTTGGCTGGGGTGCCTTCTGTGTGGAGTCTGCATCTTAACCCTGTGTTTGTGTGGATTTGCTCTGGTGTCCTGCCATTTTACAAATACATGTGTCTACAGTATTTCTCCCTGGGCCTCTGCTGAAAATTGTTTTTGTTCCGTCAGAAGTAAAATTGACAGGCATTTGAATTTCAGACTTCATATTCTTCAGAAAATACATAGTAAAACAACTTTTTATTCTAGCAATAAATATATAGTAACACAACCTTTTATTATAGCAATTTGTTAAGTTTATAAGATGACTATTTGAAATTTGTCCTTATTTTTGGGACTGTAATACCCTGTTATTGGCTTTATCCAGGTTTTTTGTGCTAAGGTTGACAGCTATGGCAAGAACTGAATTCACTGAATATGTTTGAGGGCTGTAGTCCCTCATTACTGGGTTTGTCCAGGTGTATTGTGCTAAGAGGTTGACTACTATGGTGTGAACTGAATTCATTAAATGATAGCCATTTAAGTTTCAGTCTTCCTCTCTTTCACAAAGCAGCTGATTTGGCGTAGTGGTATGTTGCTCTTGACTGTTTTGCATAGGGACCTTGGCAGTAAAATGTACAGTGGTAACACAACATTTTTCTTTCACAAAGCAGGTGATTTGACATAGTGGTATGTTGTTCTGACTCTTTTTGCACGGGGACCTTGGCAGTAAAATGTATGGTGGTAACACAGCATTTTATTCTAGCAGCTTTCCAAGATTATACAAGCAATGTTTAATGTGTCCCTGGTTTTTGCCCTTTTGACCCACCCCAATAAATTTGGCTTTTTCCAGACTTCTTGTGCTGCGAAGTTGAGATGCAGTTGAGTATTGAGTAGATTTTACAAGGAGCTGAGAGCTGCAGGGGAAGAGAAGTTTAGTGCTGATTATGCTATGTCAGCTCACATTGCTAATAGCACAACAGGTTGTGTACTTGCTTTTGATGCAGAAGGTTGTTGGTTCTACTCCCATAAGGGTTGAATGCTGCTGTACTGAAAGTTAAGATACTAACTATGAGCCTGTTATCAGTTTGCCATCCATTTCCTATTGCAATATTACTAGCTTATTTTTAATGTAATTTAGGCAATTTATTCCTCAGGGGCATCAGACACTTTATTTTTTGATGAAATCATAAAATATAAAGGTGATTGCTAGCAGCAACCTCTTCATTACAGATTTATTTAACGTGGAATTATTTAAATGACTTTTTTACTACTTCAGAGATTGTGCATATTTACTGATAATGGTGGACTGTAGAATTGTGCATATTTACTGATAATAGTGGACTGTAGAAGTTTGAGTAGACTTTTATGATGGAAATGTTCTGAATTGGGCAGTTTTGTTTCATTGTTTACTGGAAAAATGTTCAAAGCAATAGGAAGGTGTATCAAAGAGCACATGTATGTTTCATATGCAAGGGGCCTATGATTTGAAAACAGCCCAGAATTAATTTTTATCTGCCACGAGTAAAATGTATTATCTTTGAATGTGGGTTTTAATGTTGTTTCAATGAATGTGAGTTTCAAGGGCAGAGAAGTTTTAATGCCAAGTTTGTTTAGCAGATGTCTTAGTGTTTGTGCTGTAAAATGCAAAATAAAACTTTCAAATGAAGTTCAAATCATCATAGAAGTAAATCAGTATGCACATTAGTGTTTATAGCAAAGTAATGGATCATTGGAATGGCTGCAGGGGGAGGCTCCATTCGACCATGTTTTTTTGAGGGGGAAGGGTGGCAAACTTAGGCAGCCCCAGCTGAACTATACCTCCCAACTGTCCAGATTTTCAAAGAATGAATAGATTTTTTGCTTCTTATTTTTGGTTTGTTCCTCATAAAATTTGTGGTTTTCTGGCAAATCATTTAGGAATTAAGTCACTAAATAATGACACACTAGTTTCAGACTTCATAACCTTCAGAAAAATGCATGCTAAAGTAAGACCTGTTCTATCAACGGTCCCAGTTTATACAAGAGCAATTTTTAGTAGTGTTTATATGTTCCCCCAATATATTTGGCCTTGTCCAGATTTATTGCATTAACAGGTTGAGAGGTACATGCAAATAAATTGCTTTATAGAATTAGGCATAGCCAAACCTCTTAACTGTCCCTGATTTTGGCTCAGAATGTTGCTCTTCCCCTAATGATCCCTCCACAAAATAGCAATTTTGGAAGAAAACATGGAGGGTTTATAATTAAGAAATAACTGTAATAATCAGATTACTTTTATTTCAGAAATGCATGTAGATTATTTTATTTTGTCAGCTGCTCCAGTTAGCAGTACTAATATTAAAGTGTCCCTTCTTTGACAGGTTCCCAGCTGTATTGTGTTGCTATTTTATATTTTTACATCACATTTTTGGTCCATTTTTCATAAAATTGTGTTTTTTGGCAAATTAGTGACAAATAATTAAAGACTGAAGTTAGAAAATAATGACAGACATTTGAGTTTCAGATTTCATACCATTCAGAAAATTCATACTAATGCAAGACCTCTATTAGCTTTCTAAGTTTATAAGAGCAATATTTTAAAATTGTCCTTATTTTTGGGCCTTTGTCCCATTTCTTTGTATGGCTTTGTCCAGATTTCTTGCTCTGAGGTTGAGAGGTATGACAAATGTGTCAGGGCCATCACAAGTCAGCCAGAGACATTTCAAACTGTGACATACTTGTTGCACCCCACTCCCCCATGTAGTGACTCTGGATGTGTCGAAGCAAGGCAAGGAGTAGTTATGCAATGTAAATGTGCAGAGAATCCCACCCATCCAAGGTAGACACAAGTACTAGAGTGGCTTTTCATCTGTCCTTGATTTTTACAGAATGGTCTGGTTTCTGTCATATTTTTTGTACTGTTGATTTATGCTTATTACTCAAAGTGCCTGTTGCTCTCTGTTTAATGACCATCAGGTAAGCTTGGCTGAGATTGCACGATGCAAGTAAGCTTTAATAAGCATATTGTTAAAGAATTGCCAACATTGAAAGCCTTTCTGTTGCCATGTAGAGAATACTTAACTAGATAATGTATAAGCGTTGGGTATTGAAATGCATATGCCAGTATTTGTAATAAAGGACAGAATTACATTATTTTAAGAGTCTCATTACACTTGGAGACATCCAGTCATCTCTACAGGCTTTACCCATAAACCGAATGCCAATCGCGTGGTCCATAACCTGTACAGTAATCCTTTTAAGCAATGTATCTTGAGCTTATTTCTTGTTTGCTTTTCATTTTTTACTTTGATCATGTTTTCCCCATGAAACAAGTAGATGTCAGGCAGCAGGTCTTTTTTTGGATAAGGAACATTTTTATAAGTGGGGGCATCAGAGATTTCTACTTTCATTATGTTACTTGTTACTTTAATAAAGCTGAATATAAATTATAATTAGAACTGCAGTACAAGAAGTGGTTTGAGTTGAGTGCTGCTTGTTTTTCTTATACTTGATTTTGACTGGCATTCCATTAATGTATTTAAAAAAAGTAATTTATTTTTTCATGCCTCACAACCTTTTTTGTTTCCATCTAGATATTAAGCTGTCATGCAGCCAATGCATTGAAATATTTTTATTCTTCTACACTTCATTTTGTCTTGATTGGACTCTCATAATGACGGTTTGTCACCCAGGGCAGTATATTTAGGTTTTGTGGTTTGCTACTACAGGTGTGTGTGTGTGTGTGTGTGTGTGTGTGTGTGTGTGTGTGTGTGTGTGTGTGTGTGTGTGTGTGTGTGTGTGTGTGTGTTAGGGAATACCTCAGGCTTGAGCCCTGTACCCTGTATGCAGGTGTTAAAGACCTGAATTCCCTACCCACCACCATTTGTAAAAATAAATTGAAGATTTTTGCCTCATATTTGATCTAATCTGTTCCTCATAATATCTGTGGTTTGCAAATGTTGCAATGCTTGATATTTGATGGTGCAGTGGTAGCATTGTTGCCTCATAGCTGCAGGTTCTCAGGTTTGATTCTTGGCTGGGTTGCCTTCTTTGTGGGGTCTGTATCTTCTCCCTATGTTTGTGTGGGTTTGCTTTTGTGTCCTCCCATGTTACAAAGACATGTCTGCATTATTTCTTCCTGGGCCTCTGCCGAAAAATTTTTTTTTGTTCCAAGTCATACTGTCCTGATTAACAAATGTTAAATAAAATTGACAGGCATTTGAATTTCAGACTTCAGGTTTCTGAATGTTTAATTCCTTGCATATTTGATGGTGCAGTGGTAGTATTGTTGCCTCACAGCTATAGGTTTTCTGGTTTGATTCTTGGCTGGGGTGCCTTCTGTGTGGAGTCTGCATCTCCTCCTTGTGTTTGTGTGGATTTGCTCTGGTGCCCTGTCATTTTACAAAGATGTGTCTGCAGTATTTCTCCCTGGGTCTCTACTGAAAATTGTTTTTGTTCTGTCAGCAGTAAAATTGACAGGCATTTGAATTTCAGACTTCATGTTCTTCAGAAAATACATAGTAACACAACCGTAACACAACCTTTTATTCTAGCAATTTTCTAAGTTTATAAGATGAATATTTGAAATTTGTCCCTATTTTTGGGACTGTATTCCCCCATTATTGGCTTTGTCCAGGTTTTTTGTGCTAAGGTTGACAGCTATGGCAAGAACTGAATTCACTGAATATGTTTGAGGGCTGTATTCCCTCATTACTGGGTTTGTCCAGGTGTTTTGTACTAAGAGGTTGACAGCTATGGTGAGAACTGAATTCACTAAATGATAGCCATTTAAGTTTCAGTCTTCCTCTCTTTTACAAAGCAGCTGATTTGGCGTAGTGGTATGTTGCTCTGACTGTTTTGCACAGGGACCTTGGCAGTAAAATGTATGGTGGTAACATAGCATTTCTCTTTCACAAAGCAGCTGATTTGGTGTAGTGGTATGTTGCTCTGACTGTTTTGCACAGGGACCTTGGCAGTAAAATGTATGGTGGTAACACAGCATTTTATTCTAGCAACTTTCCAAGACAATGTTTAATGTGTCCCTGGTTTTGGGCTTTGACAATACATTTTGGCTTTTTCCAGTTTTCTTGTGCTGTGAAGTTGAGATGCAGTTGAGTATTGAGTAGATTTTACAAGGAGCTGAGAGCTGCAGGGGAACAGAAGTTTAGTGTTGCTTGAAGTTGGTTTGCCTTGTTAATAGCACAACAGGTTGTGTACTTGCTTTTGATGCAGAAGGCTGTGGGTTCTACTCCCACAAGGGGTGGATGCTGCCGTACTGAGAATGTTCTCCTTGGTTAAGATACTAACTATGAGTCTGTTATCAGTTTGCCATCCATTTCCTCTTGCAATATTACTAGCTTATTTTTTTAATGTAATATAGGCAATTTATTCCTGAGGGGCAACAGACACTTTATTTTTCGATGAAACCATGAAATATAAAGGTGTTTGCTAGCAGCAACCTCTTCATTAGTTACAGATTTCTTTGCAAACTCAGACAGGCCCAGCTGAACTATACGTCCCAACTGTCCAGATTTTCAAAGAATTAATAGATTTTTGCTTCTTATTTTTGGTTTGTTCTTCATAAAATTTGTAGTTTTCTGGCAAATCATTTAGGAATGAAGTCACTAAATAATGATACACTTCATAACCAGAAAATAAATTCAGAAAAAGTAAGAACTGTTATTCTATCAACTGTCTCAATTTATACAACAGCTTTATAAAATTTAAGTACTGTTTATATGTTCCCCAATATATTTGGCCTTGTTCAGATTTACTGCATTAACAGGTTGAGAGGTACATGCAAATAAATTGCTTTATAGAATTAGGCATAGCCAACCTCTCAACTGTCCCCGATTTTGGCTCAAAATGTTGCTCTTCCCCTAATAATCCCTCCATAAAAAATAGCAATTTTGGAAGAAAACATGGAGGGTTTACAATTAAGAAATAACTATTTTATTTTGTCAGCTATTTACTTGAAAGCTCAAGTTAGCAGTTTTATTTTGTCAGCTGCTCAAGTTAGCAGTACTAATATTAATTTGTCCCTATTTTGACAGGTTTTATATTTTTACATCACATTTTTGGTCCATTTTTCATAAAATTGTGTTTTTTGGCAAATTAGTGACAAATCACTAAAGGCAGAAGTTAGAAAATAATGACAGACATTTGAGTTTCAGATTTTATACCCTTCAGAAAATTCATACTAATGCAAGACCTATTATTTTATCTTTCTAAGTTTATTAGAGCAATATTTAAAAATTGTCCTATTTTTTGGCCTGTGTCTCTCTGTGTATGGCTTTGTCCAGATTTCTTACTCTGAGGTTGAGACATGTGTCAGGGCCATCACAATCAGCCAGAGACATTTCAAATTGTGACATAACTGTTACACCCCGCTCCCCCATGTAGTGACTCTGGATGTGTCCAAGCAAGGCAAGGAGTAGTTGTACAGTGTAAATGTGCAGTGTGTCCCCCCATCCAAGGTAGACACAAGTACTACAGTGGCTTTTCATCTGTCCTTGATTTTGCAGAACGGTCTGGTTTCTGTCATATTTTTGTACTGTTGGTTTATGCTTATTACTCAGATTTATGCTTATTACTCAGAAAGTGCCTTTTGATCTGTGTTTAAGTAGCAATGCTTTAATGACCATAAGGTAAGCTTGTCTGAGATTGTAAGATGCAAGTAAGCTTTAATAAGCATACTGTTAAAGAATTGCCAACATTGAAAGCCTTTCTGTTGCTGCCATGCAGAGAATACTTGACTAGATAATGTATAATCCTTGGGTATTAAAGGACAGGATTCCATTATTTTAAAAAGCTCATTACGCTTGTTGGAGACTTCCAGTCATCTCTACAGACTTTACCCGTAAACTAAACAGAATGCCAATCATGTGTGGTTCATAACCTGTACAGTAATCCTTTAAGCAATGCATCTTTAGATTGTTTGCTTTTCATTTTTTACTTTGATCATGTTTTCCCCATGAAACAAGTAGATAGTTGTCAAGCAGCAGGTCTTTTTTGGATAAGAAACATTTTTACAAGTGGGGGCATCACAGAGATTTCTACTTTCAGCATGTTACTTTGTACTTTAATAAAGCCGAATATAAATTATAATTAGAACTGCAGTGCAAGGAGAAGTGGTTTGAGTTGAGTGCTTTTTGTTTTTCTTATACTTGATTTTGACTGGCATTCCAGTAATGTATTTAAAAAGTAATTTATTTTTTCATGCCTCACAACCTTTTGTTTCCATCTAGATATTAAGTAAGCCGTCATGCAGCCAATACATTGAAATATTTTTATTCTTCTACACTTATTTTTGTCTTGATTGGACTCTCATAATGATAGTTTGGCACCCAGGGCAGCGTATTTAATTAAAGTTAGTTTTTGTGGTTTTGAGCATAGCCCCTCCCCTTTCTACTTGGCCACACCCCTTCCCCTTGACCCCACCCATTCAGCTGTCTCCTGCAGCCCCCCTTTGATTTGAAGTCACCAGCTGCCACTGCTTAGTAGTCCACTCTTGTCGTCTTTATGGCTCTTCTTTGGCCTATCAGTTTTTGTGATTTTTGTGGAATGCTACTTCCTTCTACCATGGGGGGGCATCCCTCCCTGGGCCTGGCCTGGCCCCATTGTAGGAATATTTCTGTATTTTGAGGATTCTACACTGTCATTTTTTCCAGTCCTGGCACCAGTGCACCTACCAGGATTGGGCACTTTTTTATCGTGCATCTTGTCCACCCAGCTTTTTTAATTTTTGACCCACTTCTCTCCATGATATATGCTATATAAAATATGATCTATATATCAGAGTTGTTTTGGTGAGATTTTGTGAAAAACAGGGTATACCTTGTGAAGGTACTCACCAAGACTTGAGGATGAATTCAATTTCAGCAATACTACTCTCCTTTGCTTGCTGACTTATCATCTCTCCATTTACATCTTCTCCTCTGTGGTACCTGACTGTTCTCCTCCAAGGTCTCCCTCAAAAAACTTTGGAACCAATTGATTCTTGTGATATAAAGTTTTTATCCTGGAAAAGAGTTTTTTCTTTTAGCTATAACTTCTGCAAAAAGGGTATCTGAATTGCGGGGATTGTCTTCCAAGTCACCATACATTATTTTCCATAAATATAGCGTATCCTTAAGAACTAACCCTTCCTTCATTCCTAAAGTGGCTACGGAGACAAATACCAACCAGACTATACAATTATCAGTTTTCTTCCCAAACCATTCCAAAAAAGGTGAATACATGTTGCATCTCCTTGGCGTTCATAGGCAATTGCTTTCCTATTTGCACAGGACAAAGAAACATTGAAATTATGAGCAATTATTCATATCCTTCTCACCCAACCATTTAGGCCAGGCAGTGTCAAAGATTTTTCTCTGTGAATGGATTACCAATTGCATTTGTACCATTTATTCTTTAAACAGTATGCAACTACTCTGTCCTCCAGAAGTGCATTCAACAAGGTCTATGGCCACTTCATCTACCTTTTCTGCCAGAACTTCTATTGATGAAATTTGTGCTGCAACAATTTGGTCCAGATAGCATACCTTTGTATCTCACTATAAGTTAGACATTGTTTCCAGAAGTAGAACATCCTTTGGCTGTATGGTATTCTGGCATATCGTTCCATAAGGGCCAGTGAGGGAACTACGTACCTAGGGATTCTACCCAGAAGTGAGGAAGAATGAAATGAACAATATCAGATTAAAAGTTATGTTATGTACTAACCTTAACTTGGCATCCGTGTTGTCCAATTTCATTCTTCCTCACGTTCTTCCCATCTGTTCCCCAGCCTAATTGCTTAGAGACATCTAGAGGAATTCAGGAACCCATAGATTCCTAGTTTGAGCTCCAGAGTGTGGCTATATTTTCTACTATAAGAGGATAGGTATATACTTCTATGGTAAACTGCTCATGAATCAGCAAACTTGATCTGAGGGTTACAGCAGGAATGAGGTATTATGGGAGAGGGAGGCTCTCAAGGCTTTGATCATAGTCTTGTAAAAGTGGTTGAATGGAATCCAGTATCGAATCCTAGACCCAGAATTGAGGAAGAATGAAATTGGACAACACAAATGTCAAGTTATGGTAAGTACATAACTTCTATTTTAGGTTGTGATATACCTGTTCAAGTTGTTACAGACAATACCACAGCCATGTAGTTCCTCAACAAGCAAAAGGTAACCAAGTTGTACCCTCTTTGCAGGCTAGCCATTTAGCTTGGGATATAGCTTTACAGCACAATCTCACTGCTAAGACATCCTCCATATTATCAGACAAGTTGAGCATGACAAAGTCAGTCCCTCACAAATGGAAACTATATTGGGAGGTCTTCCAAGATTTGGTACATCTGTGGGGAATTCCTCAAGAAGACCTCTTTACCTCATTTGTGAACAAACAGCTGGCAAAATTTGCTCTAGGACTCCATGCAAGAAGGAGTGGAAAACAGATGCCTTTTTCTTTCCATTGTCAGTAATGTTCTTATATATTTTTCTACCATTTCCTCTGATATCCAGGATATGTCTGAATATTCAGAAGGAATCCCATAAGATCACTGTCATGACTCCCTTCTGGCCGATGCAACAGTGCTTCTTCCTTATTTTGGAAATTGCCAGGGGCAATTACCACAAGCTTCTTTACAAAATGGATCTACTCAAACTAAAACAGAGATATTTGATACACCCTCACCCCAATCAACTTTGGCTGACTGCCTGGATGATAGGGTTTTAATTCTCTTTAGCCACATGTTTAATGAGGATATGTGGCGTGTACTAATGGAAATAAGAAAGCTTGCTGCTAGAAAATCATATATCAGCAAATGGAAAAGGTTTTCTAGTTGGTGCCAACAGCGTAACCAGCACCCATTCAGGGCTAGTATTTCTCCGGCTTTACAGCATTTGTGTGAGTTGCTATCCTTTCGACATTCTTTGTTCACTTATTGGCCACTTCAGCATGTCTGCCCATGGATCCCACTCTTTCAGATTCATTCTTATACCAAAATGCTTTTGGAAGGGAGTTTGCATATGAGACCTCCAAGAAAACTGTTTTCTTCTCCTTAACATCTTAATTTTGTGTTAGGGAAGCTATCACTTGGTCCATTTGAACCAGCTAACCTGGATAAGTTGAGGTTTTTAATATGGAAACTGTTTTACTGATTGCTCTGACCTCTGCAAGAAGAGTGTCTGAGTTGCAAGCTGTTAGGGTGTCAGTCTTATTTCATTTTCCACAGAGACATAAATTCTTTGAGAACTAGTCATTCTTTTATGCCTAAAGTGGTATCTGAGTTTATTTTAACCCAAACTACCATATAACGATGTTCTTCATCTCACATTGATGCAAAGCGTGTTTGCAGTGCCGTGCCGCTTTCTGAAATTTTTTAATTTTCAGTTTTTCACCCGAAGTCAGAGTTGGTTATACCCCCATTGGGAAATTTTTTTTTTTTCTTGCCTCAGTGATTTACGGGATGTCAGAAAAAGTGAATAACTGTATTTTGTGGGAAACAGATACGCCATAGGGATTACCATAATTTGTGTATACCTTGTTTAGGACCTGAGCACGCGTGTTGTTGGATGCCGCTTTTGTGCTGGGTTAAATAAACGCACTATAAGCGGAGGTTGGATTGTGCAAGGTTGGTCTTTGGGAAGCGGTAAACTACAAAATGATGCCTGATGCTCGGCGGCTTCCTCAAAAAAAGCGCAAGGACAAGGCAGTTAAACCTAGGTTAGGTCATCATCCACCCGATGCCAGTCTTTAGAGGCGCCAGGTGGGGAACCGGTGGTTCCAACGAGCCTCTGGAGTCCCAGGGAGAAACTTAGTTCTTCGGGTGTGCTGTGCCCACATGCTCAAAAAATGGCAGAGGATTTATTTAATTAATTTAAGGGCTCTATGCCCCTCCTGATAAGAGGCCTAGGATGGAACCTGTGGGATTATGAGCAGTGTTCGGATGTGTCTGAGTCTTCGGTTGAAGACTTGCAGGAGTATTCTATTTCTCTCCAGAAAGGAAAAGGCTTAATTTTTTTTTTTTACCCCAGCATAGGCCTTTAGCTATACCGATGTGTTTGCAGAGGCTTCTCTTAATCCTGATTCTTTGCCTCTGCTCCTGTTAAACCAGATAGGTATTTGATATCAAAATTATCTCCTTTCTCAGTTAAATCAGTTCTTCGCAGGCACGCCTGGCTGAGGGATCAAAATTTATCTGACCATGTTAAACTGATGTCTTGTTTGGTTCTCCTGTTGAGGCAGTTTTAAAGAAAATGAGAGACAAAAGAAGTCTATGCAGACTGTTAAAGATTTTTGCAGGTTCAGCCTCCAAAGTTTAGTAGAAATTGGCCTACTAAAGGGTGGGCGTATCCTCAGAGGTCAGGGCTCTTTCAGGCCTAGAACAGGAGTTCTCCTGCACAGTCTTCAGGGGTCAGTCCTTTCGTAAACAGACCCAATGACCTACCTTTTCAGCTGCCAGAACCTTCTCGCCTGGCAGCACCTTTGGGAGGAAGGTTGGCACTTTTCAAAGAAAATTGAGTTTGATTACCCAAGACAAATGGGTACTGGATATCATACATCACGGTTACAGGTTTTATTTCCATACCTTGCCTCCTTTCAAAGGCATGCCAGACATTCCTCCTCAACAAAGACTAGAGGCTCACAAGCAAATTTCACTGCGAGACCAATTTTGGATTTATCTATCCTCAACACTTATCTGGACATTCCCAAGTTCAAAATGTTAACGTTAGCTTTTACCTCTGCTGGGCAAAGATCATTGGATGGTAACTTTGGATCTCAAGGAGGCTTACCTTCATGTTCCTATCAGACTAAATTGCAGGAAGTA
Organism: Protopterus annectens; assembly: GCF_019279795.1. Classification (NCBI taxonomy): domain Eukaryota; kingdom Metazoa; phylum Chordata; order Ceratodontiformes; family Protopteridae; genus Protopterus; species Protopterus annectens. The sequence continues at coordinate 745,639,774 of NC_056733.1, read as the reverse complement.
TCTGCGCTCGAGCTGGGACTTCTCACTATCAGTTCTCTGCATTGCCCTTTGGTTTATACTGCGCCCAGAGTGTTCACGAAAGTTCTGGCTCGTTAAAAGGAATACAGATCTATCCTTATTTGGACGACTGCCTGATTCTGGCTCAAGGAAGGCTTCGTCAAGTCATTTGGAATATGTGATAGACTGAATACAGCATCCCAGATGGCCTTTTTCATGGCATCTTGTATTCTGGTGCTTCCCAATGCCAAACTGCATATGAGGAAGCTACAATGGTATCTCAAAATGTATGGACACAGCACTGCCAGGATCTGGACACTGTCATTCAAATAATACCTTGCATTCAAAAGGAATTTTTGTGGTGGGCTCAGGAATGTCACCAACAAAGGGACTCTGTGACCCGCCAGAGGGCGAGTCAGATTCTAACAACAGATGCCTCAGACACTAAATGGAAAGTGGATACAAGACAAGTGGCCTGCCAGACTACAACATCTACATATCAACATGAAGGAGATGTTAGCAGTCAAGTTTACTTCTTCCAGGGCAGGTGTTGATTCTCATGGTACATCAACAAGCAGGAACACATTCTTATCCTCTATGCAGGCAAGCAATGATTTTGTGGAGACTGCTCTCAGTTTACAACTAAGTCTTCAGGCAAGGTTTCTGCCGAGCACAGAACTCCTTAGCAGATGTGTTAAGCAGACAAATCATGGATCCCTAGATCTGTTCCTTCTCCACTAAACCACCAGCTGCCAAAGTTTTGCACAAAGCGGTTTCATCCCACAGCTTGAAAGTGGATGCTACCTGCCTCTCCTCCCAAAGGTACTTCTGAAGGTCAGGACGAAGCCAAGGATGATTTTGATAGCTCCAGATTGGCCTCGACAGCACTGGTACCCACTACTGAAGAGTAGTCACGAGCCTCCCATGGCCCTTTGCCTTTGATTCTAGTAGGAAAAAAGTGTATGCGATAATGGGAAGAGATTTTTATTTTGGAGTGTTTCTGAGCCTGATGAGTGTGTGACTCTTCAATATCTTACTGAGTTATTGGACAAAGGTTCATGCTGCAGCAATTCAGCTCACTACGACTGTGACCCACCATTGTTTTCTCATCAATATAAGACCCCAAGAGCTCCTACTCCTGCTTGGGAATTGCAGGCCCTTATGGCAGTTGAGCCTTTCTAATTTTCCACAAGGATAGGGTATCTTCGCACTAAATCCTGTAATCCTTCCTTTATGCCTAAAGTGGTTTCTAGTACAGAACTAAAGGGTTCAGACAATGTGCGGCAAGCCCGTGTCAAAACAAACTATTTCTACATGGCAAAGAGATTCCAGCTGGGATTAGACCTTTTTGGGGGTGAGGGGTGGCTACCTCCTGCTTCATTATAGTTTAGCCATCCTCTTACCTCTGCTTTGGGATTCTACCCAAGTGTTAGGACTGCACATCTGAGGTATATTGCTTTTGTATATATTGTATATATTATAGTTTAGTTGTGGTCTATGGGTTTTGACCTTCCTTTTAGGGTCTTCTGACATCTGGGGCAAGAAAAGACTGAGGATATACGTTCGGTCATGCATTTGTGCCCTGACGTTCTGATGTCAACTTTACTAGGCTATTGGCCCTGAGGCCCTTACATGTCTAGCAAATAATTTAGCCTATGCTCCAACAAGTCAGCACCCTATGCCACTGTCCAGCAGGGACACAGGTGGAATCCCAGGAGTGTATTTTCTGTTCCCCATCCAGTTACCCAGGTTGTGCTTAAAAAGGGTTAATGAGGCACTCTGCTTGACGTGGAGAAGGAGTCTATTCCACAAAAGGGGGAGTCTCTGGGACACAAATCTGTCCCGCCAGCAAGTCTTATTGATGCCGCAGACCAGGTTGAGGTCACGTGTGAGGGTTACTTGAGTGGAGCTTGACTTGTGGATATGCAGCAGTCCCACCAGGGCGGGGTCTGAGATTGCTTTGTATGCCAGACAGAAGTCACCTCTGAGAAGTCTGTAGGAGACTGAGTACAGGAACAACCTATCTGTGTAGGGTAGATGTTTGAGGCCCTGGATTCTCCTGTTGAGGAACCTCTGTGGTCACTCCCAGTTGCTGTATGTGCTTTGTGAGGTACATGCAAAAAGGGGCATTGTACTCAATAATGGGTCAATAAGGGAAGAATACAGGGATGTTATGACCACCTTGTCCCTGGATGAGATACCCTTACTAATGAGGTCGGCCATGTAGAAAGCTTTCTGTACAACGGAGGCAATATGGTGGTCAAAAGTCAGTTTGCTATCAACCTGAGTGCTCAAGTCCCTCATGACTGATTGCATGCATAGCACCTTATTATCAATGTGAGAATTTGTGGAGATGTCACTCTCCCCAAATGGGATGATGATGCATTTTTTGGCATTCAGTTTGAGGCCATGTTTCTGGCATCAGTCATTTGTTTGGGTGAGACCCTCTTGGAGGATGTCCATATCACTAGGGGAATTGATGAAGGCACCCAGCTTGCAGTCTTCTGCAAACTTGCTCAGCCATATCCCACTGGTTTTGGCCTGCACCTCAGAAACGTATATCCCAAACAGTAGAGGCCACAAGACAAATCCCTGTGGTACACCACTTGTTATGGGTCTACTGCTTGAGGTGGCTTCCCCTATTTTGGCAAGGTGGGTTCTATCAGTGAGACAGTTTGCTACCCATCTGGTAACATATGGATTGATACCTAGTTGAGAGAGTTTATATATTATATCTGAGTGGGGAATAGTATCAAAGGCTTTAGCCAGGTCAAGGTAGGCGGTGTGCACTGTTTTTACCCCTCATCCATGGTCTTGGTGACTGTCTCAATGAAGTCAACCAAATTTAACAGGCAAGACCTCCTCTTGATGAAACCAAGCTGTGTGGGATTGAGTGTCTGGAGGTTGCCAATGTCCTTGTTAATGAGATCCATGATAATCCACTCCATGGCCTTGCAGATCAGGCTAGTTAGGCTGATGGGTCTATAATTTCTTGGATCTGTGGATGCTCCAACTTTGTGCAAAGAGGTGAGAGTGGCAGTCCTCCACTCAGCTGGGATGAAGCCGGTACTCAAGCTTTGGTTGAATAGGGTGCCTAATGGTGCTGCAAGTTCCTGCTTGAGTTCATGTAGGATCCAACCTGGGATGTTATGGGGTCCTATGGAGGCTGTATTTTATGCCTTTGAGATGGCAGTGATGACTTGCTCCCTAGAGATAATTGAAGGGGGGCATATACTAGGGATGTCCTGTTTTAGTGATGTGGGAAGAGAGGGGTGAAGTTTTCACTGAACCTGTCTGCCAGCAGGTTGGCTATATCTACAGTGTTTGTGTATGTGGTGCTCTTGACCACCAGTTCTGAGCAGATCTGGGTGCTTCCCTTGAGATTGCGGACATATGTGAAGTAGGCCATCTTTAGTAAATGTGGCCAGTTTGGAATCAAAGTTTGCTTTGTAGGATTTCACTAGTGCTCTTATTTACTTGTTCAGGTTAAGTAGAGATTGCTTCCAGTCAGATACCTGCTCCTTCTTGGTCCTGGACAGTATTTTTTTCCTTTTATTATAGTGTTTATTTATTGCAGATGTCCACCAGACAGGTTTACTGTTTCTTGAGGAGGAGGATTTCATCCTGCTGGGTATTCCTGATTCCATGCAGCTATATAAATGCTCATATAGTAGGTTTGTACATATGTGCCAATTCCTCTGCAGGAATCTCCCCATTTTATTTCTTAAAACTAAAAGGATTCTCCATACCTGCAATGTGCACAGACAACTTGGTTACTATCTTGACAGAACAAAATCTTTCAGATCTTCAAATCATTTGTTCATTTCTTGTGAAGGTATGAAGAAGAAACAACCTGTGTATAAACACGCTATTTCCAAATGGTTGTCTAAAGCTAGTAACTTCTGTTATTCTCACCACAACTAAACTATTCTATGCAGAGAAAAGGCTTACTATACCAGGGCCTTGGCTTCTTCTATGATTTTTTGGAAATGATTGGGTTCTAGAAGTATTCTGTTAGCAGCAGCTTGGACCTTTGTATATAGTCTTACAAGGCACTACAAGCTTAATTCCTTCTCTCTGTCTAGATCAAGCTTTGCTATGACCATTCCCCAAGGGCTACTGGACCCTTCAGCCTTCGCCTCCCAAATGTTGTAAGCTAGGGTAAATTACCCAAATAGCTAAGTCTACTGCAACATTGATCAATGTGATGAACATTTTATGGTTGTATATGTAAACTTACTATAACAGTAGATGTCTGAATGATCACTTCTGCAGTAGCCACTCACTACCACTTTCTCCCTTTTTTGTTTATGCCAGGGTGTGTAAGTATATATGTAAATATGTCCTCTCAGGGTTCAGATCTCCTTCTCTCAGTTGGCATGAAAGCTCTAAAGGGCTTGGCACTCAAACCTGTGTTTTTTAAGCAGCTCAGCTCAAGCTGACTAACAGTGTAAAAGAGTGGAAGGTTCCCTGAAGCTTTGGAAGTTGACTAGCTGTTATATCCTTGGCAGGATATAACCCATAGATAAGATTACTGCAGCAGTAATCGTTCAAACATGCATTGTTATGCTATTTTAAGTTTAATTACACAACTATACTTTCTCTGTCTTACCCTTTGGACTTTTCACTGCTCCAAGAGTATTCAGAAAGTGTCTGGCTTCAATAATTGCTTATTGCAGATTTCAGGGCATTCATATCTTTCCAAATTTGGATGTTTGTCTTATCTTTGCAGACTCTTTTTCCAGCTGTCTTTGTCATCTGTTCATAATCTGTTAGTCTGATTTTCAAGTCAGTTTTCTAGCAGAGAATTGCATTCTTGGGGTGTTTATTAGAGTCTGCCTTGGGAAGAGCCCTCCTTCCTCCAGAAAAAAAGTGGAGATGTTACAGCAGTTCTTCCTGAGTTTCTCTTTTCATAGCTAGGTATCTCCAACGGAGTTTCTCAGGATTTTGAGGTACATGGCTTTTGTGATTCTTCAGCTTCCGTTGGCCAGACTCCACATGAGAAATATCCAATGGTCAGTCTGGACTCATCATCTTCGCCCTTTATCATTTCACATCCCTGTTTTTGGGATTTGTAAATTCATTCTTTCTTTTGACTCCTCTCCAGTCTATCACTACAGATGCATTAGACCTAGTGTGGGGACCAGCTTCCAAAGAGGTAGAAGTGCAAGGTCTGTGTATCTCTTACAACAGGCAGGACATGAATGTCAGAGAGATGTTGATAATGATGAGCACTTTGAAAGACTTAAATCATCTCCTGTCCCTAGGACCTCTACAACTTTACATAGACAATACCATAGTAATATGCTACATAAACCCCAAGATTCCCCCAAGATATGAACATCTTGTAAGTGGATTTAACTCAAACAATGACTGATGCCAAAGCCATGGCCTAAAACTCAGTGGCAAACATGCATTATAATGCACTTTGGGAAACTGTCAATGCAAGGTAATTACTCCATCAATAAAATGCAGCTAATAGTTGACCCTGTAGTAAGAGATCTGGGAACATATGTAGACAGCAATCTGGCCTTTGACCAATATGCAGCTAAGATAATAAAAAAATCATGCTGTGTCACCCAAATTATAGATAAAGGTATGGCATCCAGGTCCAAAGAAGTTATAGTACCACTCTTCTCAGACCTTATCATTCCTGTCATTGATAACAATGCCCCTTTGGCATGTATCTAACTAGACAACCACAAAAGTTGAAATGCCCACAAAGGTTTCATACGTGGAGAATATAGGGCATTAATACCCTGTCCTATACTGATCACCTAAAGGCTTTGTCTCTGTATTCAGTCTCTATAAGCTGTTGAGCGGCGATCTTTGCCTGGCTTAAAGGGCTTCCTCAGACCCAGCCCTGATGGATCTGTTACACATGAGGCAAACAAACGGTACCAGAAACTCTAGATCCAGGGATCTGAACTTTGCTTGTGACATAAACAGAATATGCTGGAGAGACAAATATATGTTCCAAAGGATTCCCGCACTATGGAATAAGCTCCCCATCCATGTAACACAGAGTTCATCAGTGACCATATTCAAACAAAACTATGACAACTGGATGGGAAATTGTAGATTTACCCTCATCTGGCCTCCATGTCCCTTATAGACAGAGGCCATCAGTAAGAAAAGGATTATCCTAAAAACTGCTGTCCGACGCACAAATCCTTAGCTACCTAGCCACTAACGTGCGTCCCATATGATACTTTGAACCCAGATGGTTTGGGATGTGAGGCTAGGCTTGTAAGGGCCCTAGTGGTCATTAGCCTAATAACAGACTATGAATCTACGAAAAAATGGGATAACAGATTGTACCCTCTTTGCAGACTTGATATGATAGCCTGGGAGATAGCAATCTAACTCAGCTTAACTCTTCAGGCTTCATACATTCCTTTAGGGCAAAACATTTTAGTAGATAAGATAAGCAGAAGAAGGATAGATTCTCACAAATGGAAGCTTCACCCTGGGGTCCTCCAAGAATTTATCAAACCATGAAGAATACATAAAATAGCTGTTTTTGCCTCCCCTCAGAACAGATGATTAAAAAAGTTCTGGTCTAGGACTCCTTGCAAAGAAGCTTGGAAGACAGATGTCTTCTTCTCATTCCCATGGATGGGAATGGTCCTCTGTGCTTGTCCACCCTTTTCACTGATATCCAGGGTTCTTCTGAAATGATGGTGGTGACTCCCTTTTGGCCCAGGCAATAGTAGTTCTCCATTCTTTTCAGTCTAGCCAGGGGCAGTTACCACAGGCTTTCTCACAGGCTGGATGTGTTCACCCAAGACAGGGGCTGCTTGATATATTTCAACCTGAAAACTCCTCAGCTAACTGCATGGATGGTAGAATTTTGCCCTGTCCCTTACTGTGATTCTGACAGCCGTCCCAGTGCCCCACGTCCTATGCTGTGTCTACTGGCATTCTATTTCACCTCCTAGTCCAGTGCCCAAATTTACACCAGGGCCAGTGAGGAACATAAGGGCATCTTGGGTGATCCACTTTCCGTCTTTTAATGTGGGGGTTATATACGACCTACCTCCTCTCTTTATATTAGAACTCACCTCAAGTAAGAGCACAGGGGAGGACCCCAAGTTTTAAAAGTTGGCAGGTGACAGAGACAAGGTTTATACGACCTACCCACTGTCTTTATATTGGAGCTTCCCTCGAGATTTTGACAGTAAGAGTGCAGAGAAGACAAACTTAATCTTTGAAAGCTGGCTGGTCACAGAGACAGGTTTTCTTTGAGATCTAATCACTCTTTTATGCCTAAAGTTGTATCCAGGTTTACTTTAAGCCAAACTATCCATATTCCTGTTTTTTTTCCTGAAACTAAAAATGAGGGATAAAACTCCTCAGCTAACTGCATGGATAATAGAAATTTTCTCTCTCTCTCTCTTATTGCAACAGCAATCTATTAGAACATCTATTGTTATATTGTTTATTTACACACCTGTATGTCCTCACCTACAACTGCTCAATCAACCCATTCTTCCCCTTCCACAAGGGGCAAGGTTCATAGTGACAGGGAGTGAGACCGTCACACCACAATCTACGCGGTATTTCTTTGTTCAGCCCTAATCCCCTCATGTGCTAGTACCTGCACTGTGCATGATGGTGTGCAGATAGACATTATTTGGCAAGTGTCCCCCCTTTGTGTTGATGTACCTACCTGGAGCACCATTCTCAAGGAACATGCAGTGGGACACTACAAAGCCATGCCCCACCTACTTGGTGATGCATCACATATCATAGGTCCCACCTTTCATATTAGCCAAGTGTGAGTTAATCATGTCACCAGTATAACCACCAGTAGCACAGTATTCTCGCATCTCTCTGATGCTCTCCCTTTCCTCTCTCTCCGGATGGATAGCCCTTTCATCTCTCTTGCTCTCTGGTTTCTTCAGGGCAACTAGTCAAACCCCAGTCACTTGGATCATACTGAGGTCTTCATCCCTCTACTCCACTGACCTAACTACTAAGATTCTTATTAGGGGAAAAGGTAAAACTATCCAATAGTTATCATCTTCATTTGCTGCAGAAAAGCTGAGTGTGAGATTTTCATATACTAATTAAATTGTGTTCTAGCCACTTTCTCATCTGCTTCCATGGTAATGTTATGCTTGTCTGTCTTGCAGATCCATTTCCTGAGAGTAATTAAATATCCTGATATAAACTGCAGTAGTTTCATAGCTGCTATCTATAACATATATGGACCAGATTGTAAAATCAGATAAAAAAAAATCTGCTATTTATTTAGGCAAGGAAATGTATTAGTCAGAATGCTTTTCAGTTATAGCAATACTGCTCTATTAATGGACCTGTAGTTAAACTGAGGAGAAAAAGTGTCACATTGTTGGCTAAGCTAGATGGGCTGTACAGGATGCTTTACTCCCTCCTTGGGTTACCAAGTCTGCACCCTGCCATCCAAAGTAGGACCAGTAAACGGTGCCTGTAGCGTACATTCCCCATCACTTGCAGTTAATGAATATCTGATGCATTTAGGAGAATTTGGTTGCTTCCTGTGGAACACCCACAGGTGCAGTGCTGGTAGAGGAGCAGCTTACCATAACATATTTATTTATTATTCATTCAGTTTATAACTGGGGTAGAACACTGATTCATATTGACTTATTTCAGTCTCAGCCTGAACAAATATAAATGATAGTAGACAAGCAAGTTAACAATAAGTATTATGACTGCAAACAAAATGTTGTGTGAAGATAGGAATGAATCAAAAATGGTAATAATAATAATAATAAAAAATATTAATGCAGTACATAGTATAAGGAACCATAGAAATAGATGGTTAGAGTAAGGAGGGCAGAAGAAGACAGTGAAATAGTGAAAGGATAGGGCACAAAGTCTGCAAGATAGCAAAAGCAAGGTAAAGGTATACAGAAATTAACCATATACAGTGTGGAAGAGTTAACGATATATCAGTATAGGAAAGTAGTGTGAGCAAGGCAGAAACACCTGACTGCTGAAGGGGAGAGTGGGGGTTCGGTGATATGCATTTACAAACTGATTCAGACTTGAGATGATCTTCAAGCTGAGCACAAATGAGAGGGGCATGAGGTGAGGTATTTAAGATTAGTAGGGAGGAATTCCCAGAGTTTTAGGCCATGGATGGAGAAGGCATGGTTATGGCAATTAAATCTGGCTCTGGGACACTGAAGAAGTGGACCAGAGTAGTTAAGACTCCTTAGGATGTAACTGATAGTCATCAGAATAGGTTGGAGGCCATGGAAGTACAGGAAAGGTCTTTGAGGAACGTGTAGAGTTGAGATCCAAGAACCAGGTTGGCACATTGTTAGACAGGTAACCAGATGGCTTTATTTTTTTTTTTTAAACAAGAAACATCTTTATTAAATTACCATGTATGACATAGACAATCTTACATTTATATAAATAAAAATAAACTATACTGACACAATCTCAGTTGCAGGCATTATACATTACAAACTATGCTGACACAACTGTAGCTGCAAACATTGTACATTACTTAGAATATATCCATTCATTGTTAGTCAACTGTTACATAGCTCATTCAGTTCCTGTCTTCTTTTAAACCTTGTTCCTCCTCTGTATGTATTGATTCCACACTTCCCATTTTTTCATATGTAATTTGCAAATACCCATTTCTAAAGATCCCAATTCCAGCTGTTTTATCTCTCTTACTATCTTCGCTACTTCTAGTAAAGTTAGTTTACACTTTGATTTCCATTTTCTAATAATCGTTATTTTTGGCAGCCATCATAGACTCAGCAAGCCTTACTATGTCTAGGCAATTCCGATTCTGTATCATAGCGCAAAAAAAAAATAATTTCCTTAGTTACACCAACTTGCTCACCCAGCATCTCTGTTACTCCAGGGAAAAATATTTTGAAGATAGCTAGGTACAGCAGTTTGAACCTCATGCCTGCTTCTTGACATTCCCTGAATAATGGGATAAATCTACCCCTGCTTGGTGTACAATGAGCAGTTATTCTTCACAAACACTCTGTTGTCTCACACTTTAATTATTTTGTCCTTCTGCCACAGTTTTGTCAGAATCAACTCCTTCTGCTGGTAAGATTGCATCTTTACTATTAGTGGTATAGGTTGTTTTCTCATAGCCAGCTTTGGGGCATACACATGATGTGCCCTTTCAATCGACAATTCTTGTTGTGGAATAGCAGTCCAGTTGTTTATTTGTGCTTTCATAAAATTAATATGGTCGGTTCCTTCCAGCTTCTTGGATACAGCAAAAAATCTCAGATTTTCCCTACATGCTGTGTCCTCTAATTCGATTATTTTTTGAAGCATCTCTTCTTGTGCAGCCTTATATTCAGCCAACTTTTTCTTCATTTTGACCTCTGAATTTTGCAGTTTTATCACTTTATCTGAAGATCTGTTTAAAGCTTTTTCCATTTTTTTCCAGCCTTTTATTGTTTGAGTGGATATGCTCCATCCATGTTTCACTTATTTTAGTCAGGTCTATGTGCAGTTGCCTTATACTTTCCTCTAGATTACTGGAAGTCATGTTTGGAGCTTGCACTATTTTTTGCTGAACAGCTATGGTACTTTTCCCAATCAGTTTTTTTTATCATGTTTTGTGCTGATTTTCCTTTGGTTCCTCTGTATTTTTTTCCTGGCATCCAGGCAATGCACTTACTAGCCAGTTACTGAAATTTACCCAGAAATTAAGGTCCACTGGCTTTCTAAACTAAGTTTCTGTTTTTGCACTGGGAGAGATAGAATTAAGCTATTCCTCAATGTACAGCCATCTCTGAAGTTCTCTACCATGGTTTTATTAAGTGTGCTGTAATGATGTTTATTTCTAGGGGAGAGGGTATTGAAACAGCCAATGGAGTTGCTTGTAGTTTGGATGGTGGAGTTTTTCTTGGATGCTGCTGCAACTAGTGGAAGTCCACATTTAAGCTGTGCTAGTAGAATGCCGTTACCTATGGCATTCCTGGTTGGTCTGGAGAGAAAGGAGTAAATTTTATATGACCAAAATATAGACTTATTTTCTTCTGTAATTGTTCTAGGTGAAGGTGAAAGTTCAGTGTGGGATAAAGACACATACCAACGTATTTGAAGGAGATGGCTTGGTCAATCAGGTTGTCAATGTCATCACGGATAAGATGCAATTGAGAGTTATTCTGACATTTGGAGGGGGCACCATACTGCATTGTTTTAGCTTTGGAAGTGTTCAGAATGACCATTTTGTTATTAAGCCATCTGATAAGAAATAGGAAGTCCAGTTGTAGTTGTTGGCATATGGCAGAGTAGGTCACGTTTGAGTGAAGTTAAACCATGTCATCAACACCGAGTAAGAGAGCGAGAGAGGTGAAGGAGGTAAATGGTAGTTTATTAATAAAAATGGAAAAATTAAAGGGAGCCAGAATGGAGCCTTGAGCGAATTATTAAAGGGGGGGGGGGGGCAGAAGGGTAGTTGAAACTGCACAAAGAATCCCTGATTGGAAAATGATGCATTTTTAAACTGGGGAGCTGTATCTTGGCTAATTCCAGTGTCAGTTAAGTGATCTAAAAGAATGCTATGGTCAACCAGATTGAAAGCTCTGGTGAAGTTAGTAAAGATGGCTCCAGTGAAGAGGCCTTTGTCCATAGCCAGGAGGATGTTATCAGTAAGTGTCCAAAGTGCAGTAAAAGTGCTTCTACCAGCCCAAAAGTCATACTGTTTTGAGAATAGTAGATGATATTGTGAGATAATATGGGTCATATGATTGTAAATTAATTTTTCAAGGATTTTACCAAGTAGGGGAAGAATAGAAATGAGTTGGAAGTTACTGGTATGGTGTGGGTTAGTTTTGTGGAAGGAAATTATCAATGGCTGTTTTCTAGATATCAGGCATGATGGTCTGAGATAGGCAGAGATTATATATGTGAAGAAGGGGAGGGACTATTATTTATTTATTTTTGTATGTATTTATTTATTTAACATTTGTTTACCAGGAAAGTCTGACTGGGGCAGAGCCTATTTTCAGCGGAGGACTGGGGAGAAATGCTCCAGACACATGTTTTTGGAATGTGGGAGGAAAGCAGAGCACCTGTAGGAAACCTATGCAAACACTGGGAGGACATGCAGACCCTGCACAGAAGGCACCCCAGCTGGGAATCAAACTAGAGAACCTCTTGCTGTGAGGCAACAGTACTAACCGCTGCACCACTGCACCCCCCCATATTAAGTCCTTACATAAGAATCATGGGAGAAGATTGTCAGTACCAGCAGGTGGATCATTTGTTATTCTTCAGTTAGTGGTACTATGAAGCTAGAAAATCAACTCATGAAAAAAGAGTGTGGCACAGAAAGCTAAAGTCAGTATAATAATCCCATATGTTTTGTGGTATCTATGAAGTAATCTGACCCATACTCTAAATTTACCCAGTTTTTGGTATTCAAAATATATGACTGGAATGTGACAGTAGCAGTCAGTATTCTTTTTATAAAAGACTGGAACATTAAAAAGGGATAAGATGGTAAATTTTGTTGGAAGGAATGCAACTGCTCAAGGCACAGGAGATGAAAGAAGTACTTTGTGATTTCACAAATATTAGCATTTATAGTACTGCTGTCTTCATATATGGCATGATAGGTAAACCTGCTGCTGAAGGGCTTAGGGCTTTTGAGGTTCAGCTGTGATCTTGATCCATACAGTAAAAGCTAAAGGAGGGAAACTGCTAGGACTTAACATAATATTTGAAATGTACTTTGGAGCTTTTTTTCATTAACTAGCTTATACGTCTAGCAGTTAGTGCATAAGATCATTTGCTGCCTCCTGTTGTCCAGCTATTGATTGCCTCAGCATTCATTTGCCAGATAATTCTTCCAGGTTGCCCATGAAAAGGGACAGTTGTATCTCTGGAGTTACCTGTTTAACAAATAAATAAAAAAAAAAAAAAAGATTTTTGGAGGGGAGTAATGTGCCAGAGCAATTTTCACACTCCCTCGTAACACATTCTCACCCAGAGATTGTAGCAGCTTGGGCTAAGTGTTGCCATTGTCAGGGAAATTGCTTGAGGTAGACAGACTTTTAATAGCTCCAGTTTCTTCCTTGTAGTTGGCACTGTTGCGCAGATTCCTGCAACTTGAAGAAGCCATGGACAAAGACAAAGACATGCATCTGGAGCATTTCTCCCCGGGCCTCCGCTGAAAACAGGCTCTGTGGAACCTAGTCGGACTTTCCCGGTCAACAAATGTTAAATAAAAATAAATAAAATAAAAATAAAAAAAAAAATAAAATAAAATTGAAGATGAAGCCCATTGCAGAGGGTATGGTTTTGAATGCTTCCATTCTAAGCGTTGAAGATGAGGTACAACAAAGCTCCCTCTCATTATTAATAGCAGATGGGGAGATAACTGTTAATCGTAAGATACCAGTCTTTTCTTCAAGGTTGAAGGATGCAGCAGGGGCTGAGAATTTTGTAGGAGAGCTGTATAGGTAGCAAAGTTGTGTGTATGTTCTGTAGTGCTGTACAGAAATGTGCACATGGTTTTACTAATATCTATTGCTTAACCAAACACTCCAGGAAGAAGAAGAAATAGAAATGATCACAGAAGATGAAAATTCCACAGTCGGCAGAGTTATACTAATCTTTTTGTAATCTGTTCTATCAATCTGTCCAAGCTTTTTGGATTATTGGGATCAGTAAAGTAGAGTAAATTAGATCAAAGCAGTAGAAAAATGAGATGGTGAAAACCAGATGTTCAGTAAACATTTTACAGTATACTTTAGCTCATAAAGTCAGGTCCTGTTAAGGTAAGGATGGTGGAACATGTCTGTAATGTATTTCAGGAGTTAGGGAGTAGAACAGCACAGGTCCCATCTGAAAAGGTCCTGTAGAAGGAGAAGTTGAGGCAACAATAAACAAGCAAGGAAGCCATCAGAAGAGCAAGGAGATATAAATATAAAGAATAAAGGGGAAAACAGCACATACATTAGAAAAGGGGATAGAACATTTACACAATAGGTGCAATAATAAGGAATGAATAAGAAGTATTAGAACTCTTGGGAGAGGACCTGTAAAAACTATTAGTATTTAGTAAAAATACTCAGTATTCATAGAAAATAATGTTAAAGGACCTCAGACAGGCATCATAAGAGATGTGACATAAAATTGGACACCTATCAGTCTGATAACAACTGGAAAGCCAAAATTGTGGGCAAGGCAGTATACATAATGTTTTTGGCTTATTTTAAATGGATGAGTGAGTAATAGCCCCCCAAACACTCCAGTTTAAAAAAGTGGATGAATGGCCAATGACCCACAGACACCCCAGTTTAATGTAGTATAATCCAAAGTCAAACCATCTATTTGTTTCTGACCAGAAGGCCTGTTATTTTGAGATAAACAAAAGTGTAAAAGAAGCAGGCTTATAGTGTATTGTAAAATAAATAACAGTAGTATTTAAGTACCATATTAGCAAACAAAAATATAGACTGATTCTTATCAGAAGGGATATAATGTTAGACATGATCATGGAAAAATTCCACTGTGAAAACTGGATGTTTTACAATATCCAAGACTATAAATGTACTCAAACTTAAGAGCAGGAAAAGGGAAGTGACTTTAGAAAGTCCTCTACTGTATTGGATAAATTATTGTTGCAGTTTAAATGTTTAGTGACTGAGTGATAAAAGCTCAGGGGGTTTACATTTCTTCTTACCCTATTCTTCCATTGATGCTACTGGATGAAAAAGTGGATCATGTTCATAAAGAAGGAGTGTAAGTATAGAAGGCTGTTTTACCACAATACCAACTGTTTTGGGATATGAAGCCGTTTGCAATTAGTGAACCTCATAGGTACAGTTTTGGGGAATCACTACATGTTCTAAGCTTGGAGAAAGTAACTTTGCAGGTATAATGTAGAAGACATTGCTTGCAGTCAGTTAAATAAGCTTTAATTCATGCATCACTGCCCAGTCTGATGCTTACATATAGACTTCTGTCAATGAGTGTTCCTTGTGTTTACAACTCTGAAGGCTTAGCCAAATTTATTATCCAGCATCCATTGAGAAGGTTGACATCTTCTGTTTTGTAGCTGGTCTCATTGATAAGCTAGGCGCTTTACTGATGTAGAAGACCAGTCATCTTGTTTTTTTTTTCCCTTGAAGTTGCAGGTGTTATTGTAGTGTAGGCTTAGGTATATGAAAGAAGTGAAAGACTGAGTCCAAGGAGATTTGAAAGGTTGACCGTATAATTTTGGATTTAAATAGCATAAGTTTGCCATTTTGCTTTTGATATAATATGATTTTTACTGAGTAATGAGTTTTCTAATAACTCTTGAATCCACCCATACCAACCTGTTCACTTTAGCAACAGAATGCAGAATTTGTACATACATACATACATACATACATATATTTCAGACATGGGCATTAATGTCCTTCTAGCCTGCCAATGTACCAGAACAGTTGTTCCCTTAATAAGTGTCCAGGCTGTTCTTAAAAATATCTAAACCAGTGCTCGCTTTAATATAATTTGGTAGTCTATTCCATATATCAGCTGCTGTCTCAAACAACTAATTAGTACACTTCTCATTCATATCCTACAGAATCTTCTACATAGCTTGTCTGATGATTCTCTACTATTTTTGATAACCCCAAATACTCCCAGAGGTAGTTGTCTGTAAATGTAATTTTCTTCTGTCATTAAGGAGTAACACTGGTTCCTTTATTGTGTGATGATGCTTTGGTGAAGGGCAGTATGGAAAGTGGCACTTAAACATTGTAATAGCCACTTCTAGAAGAAGGGCATAACAGAGTACTGATTCACTTAGCACTTGGGATGCATATGGATTTAGTTCCTGAAGTGTTTCAAAATGTGGTAGTGAAAACCAAATGCATAAACAAAGTGTGATGGAAAAGAAGAAAATGATAGCTGAGAAAGAGAGATATCCATCTTAGTGCAATTGCATAGGATGGCATCAGTAACTAGAAGTGTGCAAAAGAAAAGGGTCCCACAGTGATAGTTCTAATCCGAGATGTGACTGGCTTCCATGGCCCTTGCAGGTAACCATTGGAAAATGAAAAGACAACCGAAGAAGATAAGCAACAAACTAAGTTTTGAGGAGCTGAGAGACTGGTGTCATGAGATAATGTTGGTGCCAATGTGCAAATCTTGGCATTACCTGGACTAGTACATTCCATGCTGAACATCTTGTTTGCATAAGTAGGTAGCCAGCTTGGAGAGAGTCCAAATAAGTTATCTGAGTGGTCACATGTCTTAAATGGACCGACAACTTGCATATGTTTCCTTAAAGACAGGAGAGACTGAAGATGGCTATCTTCACGTCTTTTGTAGAATGCTACCAGTACAGTGTGATAATAAAGGAAGTTCGACATGATGCTGAAAGAAGTGTAACAGTAATGTAATGGACCATCTCTTAACAGAAACTGGTGTGAATTTATAGAAGAGATGTCAGGTAGCAGTGCTGGGCACAAAGTCCTGGAAAAGTTCATTTGTACAAGAGACGGGTATGGGAGGACTAAAAAAAAAAACAAAGACCAATGTTGGATAGGACCTATGGATTTTGCAGTGTTTTTTCCAGACTTGTATGTACCTTGTAAGTCTTTGTCTAACATTCTTTTTCGTTTCTCTTCACATATTTTTGTTATTAATCCAAATCCCTGTTTGGATATTTTTTTGAGTTTGTGGAAAAACTGTTTCTTTGAAGTGTGTATATATATATATATATATATATATATATATATATATATATATATATATATATATATATATACTATTTGTTTTGAAACCACAAGGCTTACTGTAAAACAGCATTAAGATCCATTGCCTTTTATCTTGATTCCTTTGATATTTGGAAGTAGGCTTATTAATATTTGTGAGTCTCCCATGGATAGCAACTCTTAATTTCTCTTGTTTTCTCTCCCTCTCTCTCTCTCTCTGTCTCTCAATGAGGCTTGCTACTCCACTATGTCTTAGTTTCATTATTAGAAAAGAGACAGAAACGTTTAAACTATTGATGCACTAGTGGTGAGCTGGCTTTGCAATTCCAATGACATTTTTTTACTGTTGCTTGTGCTTTTTCTAACTAATTCTCTTTTTTTTTTCTTTTATGCAGACAATTGTATCCCCGGCTGTGACCTTGCTTACCCCGGACAATCTTTCCTAAACATAGGTGGTGATGATCTGCTTCCTGCATTAGGAACCCCTTATTCTAATAGGTGCGTATTAACACTTTTTTGCTAATTTAGTGTTACTGCTTTTGCAGATGAGAAAAACTGAAAAAGCTTCAGTGCTGTGGCTTTCATTCAATTTCAGTACATATTCCCATTCTGTTATTAAATGTCATTTGCTCTTAACAAGCTTGTAGGATTGAAAATGGCATTAAAAACATTACTACACATTCAGTTTGTTATTTTTAATTTTTTTCTCATTTTGTTGTTCAGTGAAAACATTTTCTTAGAGTGTAATGTTAGCTATATAATAATTTCTCTCCCACTCTGTCTCTGCTAGGCCAGCTTCATTGACATATTCCTGTTTCTTTCATTTAATTCTATCTTTGACATGTTGGCCAGTAATACAGCAGACATTTCTTTTTTTTATCTTTAGTTATAGTTGCCGAGAAGCTTTTTTATCTCAAAGATAATGAGGTAGTGCTTTAATAACAACTATCACAGTTGTAAATTTTTGTCATTTGCCAGTCGGATTTATTTCATGTATTCACTGACACATTTTATTGCAGAGGGTAACAGTATCACATATGAAAGGCAATCATTTAAACTAGCTTTAAAAGAACTGCGATTACTTTCTGGCAATGCATTTACACTTGGTGTCTGAATTTATTATATTTTGCAATAACAGCTGTGTATTCTAATATTATATTGCAGTATCTACACAAAGAAACACTTAATCCTATGTTTTTGTTGTCGTTGAGAAATAACTGTAGAAATTAAACTAATCGATCAATGAAGTTGAGTGCATCTACATATCACACTTTGTAGCAAGGACCTTTAGTGTTTTCTGTCACTTGCCAGTGTTCAATAAAAAAACTTGGCCTTCTAAATTTATTTGTAACTTTTAAATTAAGCTCTGCAGGTTGAAGCTTTTCATGCTTCCTGCACTGGCATTGCTACTGTGGGTCATGTATGTGCTCTGGCTATAAATTTGTGTTCAATTCTTGGTGACCTGGTGGTTTTGCTGTTGAAATGTGCTAATTAAATTTAGTTTTGTTTTTCATTTTTTTACATGTACTAAGTTGTCTTTTTTCTGTCTGTGCTGAGTGCCAACCTCTCCCCTCCCAGCCAGCAATCTTAACTCTGGCACAAGTTGTTATGGCAACCATGCAATTGTCAGACCACTACCTGTTCAGATTGATCTGTGAATGGCATGGTGTTACAAAGGGTGAGCTAGTGTAGGATACAGAAGAGAGCTGTGGAATCTGAATGGAGAGTAGTTGGTGTGAAGGAGGAGGCACAGAATGAAGGTATTGCCTGTAGAGGGTGTATGACATATATGAGAAAACAGAGAAACCGACTTGGGAAGGAGAGATAAGGAAAGGCATCCTGGCACAGCTTTTGAGGTTGTCTACTCAATATGGTATGTAGCAGTGCTGGCATTCCCCTAAGGGGGGGCTGTTGGGCAGAGCATTGGCATTGCTTTCAGGAATTGATTAAGTCCCAAAATATGGAGACTGAATGGCCAAAAGAACGTACTTACACATACTAAGTCAGAGATGGAATCTCGGAATATTCCCTTTTCTCCGATGCATGGCAGTTTCAGATTTGGTATATGTAAGATCCCTGCAAAACGAACTGTAAAGGAAAACAGCGATTTTGCTCTTTTCCTGTGGTTTCAGTATTTTTATTTATTTATTTTTTGACTTGTCAGCACTCAGCATTTTGAGTGCTGACATTTCAAATGGGAGCCAGTGAGGTCAGCAGAGAGTTTCAGATATGAAGATACTGAAAAAATAGTGCGTGTATATTTTGGTGGTGCTGCGGTAGCATTGTCGCCTCACAGTTAGACGTTGCACGTTCGATTCTCAGTTCGAGCATCTTCTGTGTGTCGACATGCATGAATGGGCGTTTCTTCATTGAAGGTTGTGCGTTAGGCCCGGCAAGCCAGCACGTAAAAATCTACTACCAATCATTAGCGGACCGGAGTTCCGCTGTGGCGACCTCTAACTGGGAAAAGCCGAAAGACACAAACAAATTCATTAAACAACCCAATTAAAGGGTGGAATGTTTTGTGTCCGATATTGAGGATGCAGTGTCAAAGCGTGCTTGATGTGCCTATAGTGTACCTTTGCAAGGAACAGAACCTGCAGCTACCTCTACTTTCTTATTTGATAGTATGCCCCATTCAATGAAATACATAGTGGTATTTTACTAGGATGATTATGAAAGGAATACCCCACCCAAATGAACTGGACTGAGTTACTTTTATGCTCTGTAATGATCATACAGAGAATAGTGAAGGTCCCTGTAGAAGGCTGTCTAACTGGACAAGTTATAAAACAGTTGAATACTTTTGGCCCAATCTTGGTTGGAAGTTAAACATGCATAACAGTAATATGCATAATAATGACGTGTGTGATAATTTATATTGTTCAGAGACACAGAAGATAGATCTGAAATGAATTGGGTTTTTCATATACACTGACAAGGACTGAGCAATTTTAAATTTCTTTGTTCTATTTTTTTCTGTATGCTTTTTGTCCCCATGACTGCTGACAATCAGGCCTTCCCAAATCCTATTTTTCTCCATACCATGTATTCCCAGCACAGGGCTGAGAGGGGTTTGGTGGGCAACCACAGAAGTGATTTGTGCCATCACATGGATCCTGGCAATGAGATCAAAAAATGTAGAGCTTAACCCCTGCCTGGGTGGATGACAAATAACATGCATTACTATGGGGACCACTCTGCCTTCCCCAGGGAATTGCAAGCTCCAATGCACCTACAATAGAGGCTATTGTAAAGTCGGCTTAGTGGCTAAACACACAGCTCAAAACAATCACTTGTGTTACTGCCCCTCTTTCAAGAGGTTGTGGCATTTGATAATCCTAGTCTGCCCACCCTCCTCCCAAGATAGACATTTTCATCCTTATCACCCAAGCCACTAATCAAATTCAGATCACTTGGGGCATTGTCAGGACTGTATTCCCCCACAAGAAAGCAGTTTTAAATTTCTAATGAGCATTTAAGAGAAATTTTTGAGTCAGAAAAGCTGTGAGGTTGGTGCAGATACACCGGGTACCTTTGATTGAACATCATTAGTAAAGCTGAGTTGTAAGGATGGAAGAGCGGAAAGTATTTCTTGGGGCAGATAAGAGAAAGTTAATAGTCATTTAAGTACAAGATAAAGAAATGAAGTGATTTAAGAGCAGCTGGCAGATGTGCTGCAGCAGATAAACTGTTTGCTACAAATAACTGCAGTCTTAGTTTCTATTACACCAAATAGTGCTCCATTGATGTGGAAATTGTACCAAAATGATGACCAGTAACCAACAAAGGACATTGAACCACCACAAGGTCAAGGATACCAATTTATTAAGCACTTTCATTCTTAGGAATATGAACTTCTTCAGAATAAAAACATCCAGTATTAGGCCAAACTTAATTGCAAACCATAACTTAGACTTGCATACTCCAAGGACTAATAAGAAGCATTCACTTAAATGTGCTTCTTTACCTGCAAGTAAGAAAAAAAATATGTCTAGCTGAATTCATTTGTTTTAAATGTTCTAGAGCAGGACGTATAGCCAAGTACTGCAAAGTTAGTGGTAGCAGTATTATGCCTTGTTTCATTTAAATATTTTAGAACCAAAGCATGTAGCCAGGTGCTACACAATCAGTATTACCAATACTGTGCTTGTAAAGACTACTAATGCCAGCAAACATAATATACCTAATGCCATGTCTTTGGAATGTTAGAATGCTGAATTCTGAATTATTCAGTATCTGCTTTCTATAACTTCACTTTTGGAAAACTTGTTAAATATAATACTGTGAATGAGGGGAAAGAAAAGCAGAGATTGCTTCATTCAAGAAGTATGATTAGATTAGTTAAATATCAGTGTGTATGTAAGCATAAAACAATTAGCAGAAAATTGAACTGGTATATGTACACGAAGACAAGAAGAAATATCCTATCATGTTTTCTGGGGCTGTGACTGATTAAGGAAATTCAAAGGGAATCTGCAAGATTTAATAAATGAGGTGAAATATGTATCCCAGCAACTAAGTGGGTGTGGTGCTATAAAATACAATAGGAGCTAAAATTTGCCTGTGGGTGGAAGGGTTAGATGAATCTAATACTGAAACTTGTTAGAAGACTGCTGTTGTTTCCATAATGAAGGAAGTCAGTATAGATAATACAGAAGGTGAGTCTTGCCAAAAGACTGGTTATTAATGAAATAGTTAAAGAAATAGGACAGTAGACTGAGGAAGCCAAGAGAAAAGGACATACAGTTAAGAATACACTTAGAGGGGTGGTGGTAGGAGCTGAGAAAGACACGCATGAATCTCAGATTGCAGAAAAAAGGGAAAGAAGAACCTGAATAGCTTCTTCAGACAGCCAGTAAAAAACAGATGCGGGACTTTAATGTTAAAGAAAGTAAAAACACTGAAGGAGAGAGAGTGAGATAATGCTAGCACCCATGGAGGAAGAAATTTACTTTTATTAACTTCTTTTCACAGGGAGTGAATTAAATGAAAGGGAAAAGCTTATACTTACATATATAGGTGAAGAGACCTCAGGCTCTTCTTCATATCAGAATAATAATGAAAGCACTCTTGTCTTGACTGCCTCACATGTAAGCCTTGCCAACATTAAGAGGGTTCAGTGGGAAGACAATACAAGCTAGAAAAAACATAAAGCGACTAGATGGCAAACAAAAAGAACAGAACAGTCCCGCAACATGTCCCTATTTTGAACTAAGACATGACTTGCTCTAGAAATTCCAAGATGGATGCACATTGATTTCAGCTTTCCCAGTGTGAAAACAAGAAACTGAGGGATAAGGTCCAGAAACTCTACAAGTTTTAGGAAATTCAATTAATGGCTACTAAGTACACTGTCTGGATGCCAGCAAAGAAAAACCTAGCTTGAAAAATCAACGAGAAAAGGTGAAGAGAAAACACTGACTGGGATGAATCCTGAAACTGTTCAGCAAAAAAGCAGTTCAAGCTCCAGTTGAGGTGTGAGACATGGCTTCCTGTAATCTATTTGAAAAGATAAATAAAAGCTAATTAACATAAATGAAACATTGAAGGAGTATATTAACTCAAAAAACAAAAGGCTGGAAAAATCAGAAGAAGCTTTAAACAGCTGTACAAATGAAGTGATAAAACTGAAAAATCAGATGTCAAAATGCAGAAAAAAAATGCATAAAAGGCTGGTTGACTATAAGACTGCTTAAGAAGAGTTGTTTCAAAAAAATGGAAGTGTTAGAGGAAAGAGCATGCTAGTAAAACCTAAGATTTTCTGCTTTACCAGAGAAACTGGAAAGAACAGACTGCATCAATTATATGAAAGCACAAATATGTAATTGGACTGATATTCTACAGCAGGATTTGTGAACTGAAAGGGCATGTCATGTTTAAGTTCCAAACCTGGCCATGAGAAAGCAGCCAAGACTTGTATTAGTAAAGATGCAATCATATCAGCAGAAAGGATTGATCCTGACAAAAACTGTGGCAAAAGGACAAAATATTTAAAACTGAAAACAGTAGAGTGTTTGTGGAAAATGATTATTCACTGTACACCAGGCAGAATAAAGGCAGATTTATCCCAGCAGTCAGGGAATGTCGAGAGGAAGGTCGAGAGGGAGGTGTGAGATTCAAGCTGCTGTACCCATCTGTTTTCAGAATATTTTTTTTCCCTGGAGTTTCAATGTCTTTTTTGTTGCAGAACAGGCTAAGTAGAAAATAGAAAAGTTTGTCCAGCAAAAAATAAGCAATCAAACAGTGGGGGACTCTGCTTCTCATTTTTCTGAAAATAAAGCATATAGAGAGACTTTGCCAGTGAAACCTTTTTTAGTGTTCCAATCTCGAGACAAAGGAAAAAGCACATGATCTGACTAGCTGAATTCGGAGTTCCTTGGATTTGAATCATACTGTGGGGTTGTGAGATGAAGATGAGCAGGAAGCATTGAATTAATAAATAAATGTGAGTCAATAAAGCATCAGTCATATTTGTGAAATATGGCTGTACAAGAAAAAGTGGAAAGATTTGACTTTTTTGACTTTGTTAAACTTATGGGGGACTGAAATACATATGCCCCACTTCATGTCATAAACATTTGGAAGGGCACTGAAAGGAAGGAGGAAAATGAAAGGAAAGTAACTGTAAGTGAAACAATTTTGTTCGTTATAGTATTTGTACAGGGGATTTCATGATATTGTATGTGATAAAAATTCTAAAGTAAACAAGTGCTTTTTTCTTTTTCTTTCTGTTATAGTTTTAATAAATGTAGGCATTACATAGAAAGTCTGGATAAATGCATGTTTAAGTTAGTATGCTGTAATCTTTAATTGTTGAGGTGGGGATGAGGTGTAAAAGTGCACAGACTATAATATATGTAGAGTTGATATGTTCTGTCTTACTTTGGCAGAGGTGAATGTCTGGATAAAGGCCTTTGGCTTAATCTAATAACAGTTTTTGTATCAGCTAGTAAATAAAAGGACACTGAATATAATGAATTGTTTTCCTTTGGCAAATACATGTTCAGTCTAAGTTGAGAGGTTTGCAGATTTGTATATTTGGTACTTGTGTTTCCATGGAGACAAGCTGTCTATAGAAGGGAAGCAATAAAAGACAGAACACATTTTAAGGCTAAAGATTAATGTTTTCTGAAAGCATATAAGCTGTTCTCACATCTGGGAGGAGAATGAAAATAAGACGAGAACAGACAGCAATTAGTGTGAGCAGGAGCACAGACTATAATATGCATAATAAGCATGGATAACCTTAATGTTAAGTTATGTGTGTGTATGCACCTTCCTGTAAGGAGAGTTAAACTTCATTATTTGAAGACATACATAGTTTTGTGTGTTTCTTTTAAGTTAATAGTTTATGGTGGTGTTCTGGGAGTGTGTTTGGCTTTTAGTTTAAGGGTTTTCATTAAAACAAAAGTCTCATAAAATGTGACATAGGTTAAAATGAAGAGGACAAGAAACAGCTGTATAAAAGATCAACCTGCCAAATATTAGTGGATGCACTTAACACAAAAGCTGGAAATAGACATTTAAAAAAAATGACATATATAATAGGCAGGAATAATAACTTCTTATCATAATGGTTAGATTAAACATATTATTTTAGAACATGAATGGCCTCACAGGTATGGACAGAAAGGTAAAGACTACTGAATTATATTAAGAAAAACAGAGTGCAAATAGCAGACACATTTGGAAAGAAGTGAGCATGTGAGTTTGATAAGGAAATAATTTTGAGGATGGATATTCAGCAGAATATCAGGGACACAGAAAAATGAGAATAGTTGTACTAATTGCTAGAGAAGCTCCGATAGTGACAGAAGAGGAAAAAAGATAATAATGGTAGATTTGTGGTAGTAAGGGGATATTGGCAAGGGAGGAGGATAACAATGGCATGTATTTGTATTCCATCTAAAACTGCTATTATAGACCTTAAGAAGATTTTGGTAGAATTGATCAGCATTTAGCAGGGAATATTACTTATAGTTGGGGACTGGGACTTGATTTACAACAGTGTGATCGTACCAGGGGGACCTAGAAGAGAAAATACAATAAAATAGGGTAGATATCTGAAGAATATTTTGAAGATATTTGGTATGGAAGACGAGAATTCAGTAGTAGGAACTTGGAGAGAATTTACATATAATTGCCCGAGGTGCAAGAACTGGGCTAAACTAGACTGAAATTAAATTTCACAGAGACATGTGCATTTTATTGAAAGCTTCGACACACATCCAATAATTATTTCAGATCACATGCCAATAACAATTAAGGTACAAATGCAGGGTAGTGAAGTGAAAATGAGACTATGATGCTTCACCACCTACCTGTTAAAAAGAGAGGAATTTAGGGAATGGGTAGTTGAAATTACTAGATAACTACTAAGGATGGTAGAAATTTCTTTAGAAGTTATAATTTTGAAAGTGGAGTTTAAAAATAGGTTAAAAATAAAAGAAAAAGAAATATGGTTAAGAAGTAAAAGGAGTTATTTAGAGGGGCTGACAAAGGTTCAGTACTACATAATAAGGAGTAAACAGAATATAATGGAGTATCTGGATAATATGCATAAATTTAGAAAGATTGCTGTTAAACAACTGTTTTTGGTAATATGTGCAGACCATAAAAAAATTTTAGTACAGCAATGAAGGCAACAAGCTTTTAACAAGAAAAATAACCAGAGATCCTGTAGAGGTATTAGAGATACTTCAGAAAGTTTATGAAAATTAATCATAAAGCAGGGATATATAGAAATCAAGAAAAGGTACAAATGGAAATATTTATGGATGCCAAAGTTAGAAGTAGAAGACTCTCAACAGTTAAGAGTTGGGGGAAAAAAACAAAAATAATGAGGTATAATCAATCTGCAGGAAAGTCTCTAGGAATAGATGGTGTTCCTGAGGAAGTGTGGAAGCTAGGCGGGAAGAAAGTGATAAAGGTTTTGTTAAAGAGTATGTTACAAGGTTTTTGTTAGAGTATTTTAAAAGGAAGGGAAGCACCAACACCCTGGAGGAAAGCTGCTGTGGCACTAATACCTAAAGAAGGTAAAGACCTATCAGACCCAACTTCATATCGGCCCATTTCAATTGTAAACCCTGATTATAAAAGAATGGAAAAGGTGTTGCCAAAATTGATAGATATGGATCACTGCATATTTTTGGAGAGGAGGCAAACATTTGACAACATTAATAAAACAATCATGATCCAGAGGGAAGCAGAATGTAGGAAAATACTGCAGTTGATGGTAGGTCTTGATGTAGAGAAAGCATCAGACAGATGAAGTTGTGATGTTATGACTAAAGCTGTAGAAGCATTCATATTAACTGATAACAATAATAAGCTTAATTAGGAGGATATATGAGGGATTGGAGGCAAAAATTAAAGTGGGAGGTTTCTTTCTGATAAGTAGTGTCTGAATAGGGGAACCAGGCAGGTATGTCCTCTTTTCCCATCGTTATTTGCATTAATTGTGGAGCCATTGGCAAAGAAAATAAGGGGCTCAGAAATTCAAGGATAACTGATAAGGTAATCAAGAAACGGTTATAATTGCAGAATATATTATTTTGTATCTGATAAAATCTGAAAAGGACATGTCAGTGTTGTGGAACATTCTACGACAATTTCAATTTTTAATTTATCAGGATATAAAATTAATGCAGACAAAATAAAGGTTATGTACCTACACACGAACTGGTTCAGCAATACCCATATTTGTGGGTACACAATAAAATGAAGTATTTAGGAGTATGAGTTAAAAAGGATTCCATTGTGGCAGCTATGGATATTTGGGAAGAGACTAAACAAAAGATAATATAAAAACTGAGAAACTAGATGCTGTCATTTATGGATATGGATAGCAAGATACAAGCAGTGAAACTATATTAGTCCCTTTAGTTTTATATACAGTCAGACATATTTTCTTCAACCAAAGGAGAAGTTATGAACAGTAATTAATAAAGAGTTGACAGATTTTATCTTATTGGGGAAGAGGGCAAGGGTCAAGTAAGATTAGCTGATCCTTCCAATAGAACAAGGCAATCTAAGATTATCTTATTTGAAATGATATTTTAAAGCTGCACAGTCAAGGCTCATATGCATAACACAAGCATAAAGCTATAATTCAGAGTGGAGAGGGATGATGTTGAAACTGGGGATATTCAATAAATAAGGACAGAATGGGATTTTGTATGCAAATCCTTAAGGGGAATAACAACAGCCATACAGAATATTATATTCATAAATTATCAGAAAATATTCTAAGAACTAAACCAATGTGAGAATGGAAAAATGAGATTCTGCTGATTGGGAGGACTGCAGTTAGAATTATAGAGAATAGGCAAGAGGGGGGCTGGAATTTACTGGAGAAAACTGGCAAAGTAACCAAGGTATTGGGAGAAAATAACTAGACAGGGAAAGCTAGAAGAATGGGATAATGCCAAGATGACTTTTGGATTGCAGGTTAGATACTGCCTTCTCTATCAGGGAGCGATATCAGAGTGTAGAAAAGAGAAAGGGATAGTGGAATCCTAAGTTAAAAAAATGATAATTAGTAAGGCATATAAAATATTGCACAATAACTATAGGAATCAATCAGAGGAGATTTGAATTTTTTTGGAAGAGAGATTGGATAAACAATTCACAAGGAAACAATGGGAGAACATATGTATGGCTCCCAAATATGCAACTAGGTGTAGAGGATTTAGGATTTTTGCTTGGAAGTGTTTGCACACATATTTTTATATCCCAAGCAGACTCCAAAAGTTTTTCCTGAGGATGATGGCAAATGCTGGAGGTGTGATGGGGAAGAAAGAAGTAACTAGGAACATATGTTTTGGGAATGACTTGGCAGACTTCTAAAATTCCCTAAAGAGTACTCTTGTCAGAAATGTTGGATGAGCAAATGGGCATAAAAGGAAATTATTTTTTGAGCTGGTATATAGGATCTGAATTGCCTAGAAATAGTAAGGCCTTATTAAGTTTAATTATGATAGCTGCTACAAAAGCAATTACTAGAAAATGGAAGTCAAAGTCTAAACCAGTTGTGCTTGAAATAATGAATATTGTAAAATAGATAAAAAAACAAGAAGTTTGATGTTTAGAAAATTGTAGGAGCAAACTACACAGAAAAATGGTGGGAACAATACATGCAGAATAATGTTTTGGAGGAGGACTGAGGTTTAAGGGAAGGCACAAATTGAGCAATTTAAGTAATGCTGGAGTGATGATAATTGTGTAAAAGCATGTATGTCATATATAATTGAACATGTCAACATGTTTTTTTCTTTTATGTAAATGTATAAGTGATAAAAACAATAAAGGTGCTTTAAAAAATGACTTGCTGTACAGAGTAACAAAATGCAGAGAACAAATACTGAATCATTATTAGTTCCCCCATGTTTTAGATCAGTTGTAATGAAGTCAGCACATAACCAATTTTGGCTCACCCCTTTGGGTGTGATAAGACAAAAGTTAAGACAACACTCAGTCTACAGTTGAGGAACCATGAAATACCCTTATCAATTGTGGATGTCCCTTTTGAATGCATAGCAGTGGGCATTGTGGGTTTACTTCTAAAATAAAGTAAGAACCAACTCATGTGAAGCTAAGATCTCCACAACATGTCTTGAGGTTAAAATAGGAGAGAGGGAGATTATCCATGTATCAAACACAGGAAATAAAAGAATCTGTATTCAGTTATAAGGACATATTCTCAAAGTTGCCTGGTAGGACCAGTTTAATTCGGCTCAATATAGAAAATTTGCCTGGTGAAACAGTACATTTGAAAGTATAGTAGATAGCATGGTCCTAAACCCACACAGCCAGGTAAGAGATATGGAAATTCCTTAAACATGGGGTTGTAGAGGAATCCTAAATTATAAAACCTGATGAGTCTATAAGGTTTTGCAATAGTTATAGGAAGTTGAATAGCAGATGCTGATTGATCTTCAGTGCATTAACAGCATTCAGAAACAAATGTTGGTATTACATTTGCATTCAGAACTGAAGCACTTTAGTGCTCCATGTGGAGCTTAAAACACTAGCAGCTGCTTGTTACAACTATAGCAAGAGGTTTTCTACAGTTGTACCTGAGTATGCAGTACTGGTCATGTTTCTATGTTATCCACATAACTCTGTTAATAATCAAATTCTAAAATTATTAGCCTGAGCCCTAAAACTGAACATTACTGTATCACTCTGAAAAAAAATCATAGTGGCTACTGGTAAAATGGTGATCATTTTTCTTATTAAATACATTCACCTTAAAATTAATTTATGAGAGGTACTGCCCACATCTGAAAAGTAAACTCTGAATAAAAAGTATCTCACGCTCACTCAAAAACCCATCAAATACATAGGTGCCATATAGTATTACCTGTGCAAAAAAATAATGTAGGAAATTGTCCCTGCAACCTGGAATTCTCTTCCTAAGGCTATTAGATATGTTCTATATGTTATATAGTCTCCAATAATTCACCAAATCATTAAACAGCACCTTTTAAAACCAAATGCATATGACTGTTTCAGTAAACTGAGATGAGTAGTAAAACCTCATCCTTTGAAGTGTAAATACTCTTACAACTAGGATTTGACTATCAGTTCTTAAATTGTATATATCTCATTTACAGGTACATTGTAGCAAAATATCTGGCATTTTAGACCTTTGATTAATTTATGTGTATTGACTCTGGTATATTAAGACTTAACAGCATGCATTGTTAAAACTGAACCATATTTATAAACCTTGCAGTGTGTCTTGCTTATACAGGGCTATTTGTTATTGTATTAGTATATTTTATTTATTTGCAGAGAGTTCTGTGGGGCACATTATATATATATATATATATATATATATATATATATATATATATATATATACAGTCCTTTATTTTCTTGTTGACTAAATGTTTTAATTACTCTTTTTACTATCTCGTGACCTGGGTCATACCTGATAAGGGTCTTTGTAACAGTGTACCACCGGGTTAACAAATAGTAAGTGAATAAGTAAATTAATAAAGAAATAATTTCTCTATTATAGTTTAATTTTTGTTTTATGGTTCAGTATAGTTTTATATTTGGTTTACCTTTGGAGGTATCTTAAAATACTTGAGCTTCTTACCTAAGTATAGGCCCAGATTAATGAAATCCTGCTCATTGCACTAAGCTTGTATGTGTGATGAGCAGCATAGTGCAAAGCGTTTGCAATTCAGGAAGTAGCAGGATATGTGTCAGCCAACTGCAAAACAAGAGTTTGCAGATGAATATGCTAATGACTGTATAATCAGCTGTGCTGTATGCTAATGAACCAAAAATCATGACAAAGTGAGTCAGAAGTATGTAAAACTAGCAAGAACCTGTTGTGCTCGCTTTAGCTCTAAATTCCAACACATGCTGGAATACAGCCACAGACAAATTTTAAAATATGTTACGGGTTGCCACAGCCATTACAAATGTATATCTGCAAAAGATTGCTGACAGACCTTGGCCTTGAAGGTGTAGGGTGTTCAGAAAGCATTTCAACTACCATGGACTACATGAAATTGAAATACTAGAGTGCTACAGGGTGGATAGGGATACTGTGTAAGAAATAGTGAACATCTGTTGTCACCACCTAAGGCCACTTGAGAATCGTGGAGAACCCATCCCAGTGTCAACTAGAGTATGGACAGCTTTACATATACTACAGGGACTTTTCAGTGACCTACAGGGGACACAGGGGGAGTTTTGCTAGGCTCTGCCTCAAGAATGCTGCATGAATTCCTCACTGCAATGCTGTAACATGTGGAGAAGCATATCTGTTTTCCACATACCCAAGAGGAAAGACTTGCCACCATACAAAATGTCTATGTCATATAGCCCATTTGCCTGATACTGGGGTCCCAGACTGCACCCACATTGAAATAAAAGACCCACCTAGTGAACTGGGAAGGAGGTATGTGAATGTGAACAGAAAAGGCCATCAACTGTCAGGTGGTCTGTAATGCACAAGGTGCCATGTATAATGTGTGTGTGCAGTTCACCCTGTCAGTTTCCATAACTCCAATATATGGCATACCTGTGACCTGTAAACCAAATGAATGCCAGCAGATAAGTAGGATCCAATAAATAATTTATTACAAAAAGAATAACATCATATAAATCAGACCGGTTTCGGCTGGCAAAAAATAGCACAGCCTTCTTCAGTGATGAAAAAATAATCAAAAATGATGCATTTATATAGTAACTGAACTACATCCTATTGGTGCAATTATAATTGCTCATTGAGTCCAGGTGTAAATAATGCTTCTAATATGGTAATCCATTTCTTTTCTTTGGTATCAAGCAAAGAGTGCCATCCTGTCTTATTAAATCTATTATCCCTTATAATATCAATAACTGTGAAAGAAAATTTGGCATTGGGATGTTTCAGACAATGTTTGAACAGAGCATTATTTGATTTTTTAGTTCTAATATTGCTCATATGTTCTGAAATGCGGAATCTTAAAGGCCTAGAAGTCTGGCCAACATAAAAAGCGCCACAGCTACATGTTACAAGATAAACAAGCCATTCACTACTGCAGTTTGCAAAAAATGATATTTCATAAACCCTCGGACAATTCCTGCTAGTAAACTCTTTTGTCTTTGCAATCTTGTCACAATTACTGCAATGTCCACATGGGAAACATCCTACCACTCGTTCCCCGGTTAATGTTGTTTGAACAAAAGATGTATTGTCAGTATGATGTGTGCGCTTATAATGATTAAAATGAGAAGCCAAATTTCTCCCTTTTCGAAATGAGAATAAGCATTTGTCAGATAATAACCCCGATAACTCAGGAATATTAGACAAAATATTCCAATTGGTATTTATACTATGCATTAAAACATTAGTATTCCTGGCATAAGTAGTCACAAACCTGATTGGCTGTGTGACACTGTGGTCCTTATTTTTATATTTCAAAAACTCTTCCCTGGGGCGTGTATTGACCCAATTGCTTGCTTTGATGACATGTCCCATAGGATAACCTCTATCACGGAATCTATTGATGAGATCAAATCTATCTTTTTCAAAATCCTCTGGCTGAGAACAAATCCTTCTGGAACGAATAAATTGTGATTTAGGTATGTTTTTGGCAATATGCGGAGGATGAAAGCTGGAGGCGTGAAGGACAGTGTTGTATTTGGGATATTTCCTAAATACTTGAGTAGCCAAAGTGCCATCTTTCTGTCTAGTTATTAGTACATCAAGAAAGGTAATTGTTTCAACATGGTAGTTTATAGTAAACTGTAAACCCCATATGTTGTTATTAAGGTACGAAACAAATTCCATTAAGTACTCAGCATCTGCCCTCCACACCATCCAGTAATCATCCAAATACCTCCTCCAAATATCAATTTCAGGGAGGTAAATATTATGGCTAACATCATATATGATGTATTCTTCAATATAAGCCATAAAAAGGTCGGCATAAAAGGGAGCAAAAGATGCTCCCATAGCCGTACCCTTAACCTGCCAAAAACATACGTCTTCATAAAAAAACATGTTATGTGTAAGAACCAATTCAGCCATGCTGACAAGAAAGGTATTGAAATCTTCATCATAAATGCAAGCAATATTGAGCCAATAAGCTATAGCATCCAGCCCCACTTGATGTGGTATATTCGTTTAAAGGGCACTTACATCCAGTGTACACATCAGCCAATCAGGTTCCAATTGGACATCAGAAATAATCTGTAAAAATTCGGTTGTATCCTGTAAACGTGAGCGAACATGTGTCAACAAAGGTTTAAGATGTTTAGTCAAGTACAAAGATAATGGTTCAGTTAAATATCCACGGTCGGAAACAATAGGTCTTCCAGGCGGGTTGGTGGGGTGCTTGTGAATTTTAGGAAGAAAATAAATATATTGGTTGGTTGAATCAGAAATAGTTAACTGTTGTAAGGTGAAATCAGTAATAAGGCCAGTATCCCTAGCACAACAAAGAAAATCATCAATCTGTTGTTTAAATCTGTGTATAGGGCTGAGACATTTTAACATAATATTTGTTATCTGATAGCTGCCTCATGGCCTCATTACCTGTGACCTGTACCTAAGGTTTTCAAGAGTCGACTGCTCACAAGGACATCTTGTGAGGGATACAAAATATGCACCAGAACTTTGTCTCATGACTCCTGTGAGAAACTCACACAAGCCCACTTAGCAAGGTTACATCACACATGCACAGAATAGAAATATCAGAGAGTGTGTATTTGACCTGCTGAAATCACTGTTCACCTGTCAAGCTGCATCTGGAGATACCCTGCAATATGGCTCACCACATTTGCAGAACTACTGATTGTTTGTGTCATCTTTGATAACATTATACTTAGAAAACAGTTACAGCAGTGTGCCCTGATACAGGGACTGCAGTTCCTTGCACTACAGGCATGGCAAGCTAATACAGATGAGGGGCCAGAGGAGAAATCAGCAGCTGGGGATGATCATGGCAGATGGAAGGTTGCACAGTATGCAGTGGCACTGGCTAAGAGACAGTGAATTGCTCATATACTCACAAATAATTAAACAAAAGAAGTAAGCAGATACAAACAATAATATTGGTGCATACAAACAAATCAGACTTTGCTTACTCATGCAATGGCTGGCTACTGTGGATGTCAAACATAGGTAACCCCAGAATAGGACTTATTCAGCAGCAATAACAAAGGTGAGTGATGAACCTGTAATGAAAAGATAGTACAGTACATAAACAGAAGTGAGCATTAAGTAAAAAACAATGATTATCACAGCAATGACTGATATGTGCAGCAAATACAGACATAACCAACTATTTGGCATTCAAATACAACACAGATATTTACTTTAATATGTATTATATTGTCACTGTGTGTATTTGGCATAAGCAGACCCATGTCAAACAACCTCACAAGCGTGTAGAGCTATGTCAGCTTCATCTGCACAGGTAGTTGATCAAGGTATCTGTACAGTGCTATCGCTACAGAAGAAAAGAAGATTAAAACACAAGTGAGAAATTGCACTTCTACAGTACAAAGAAAATGTATTTGTCTAAAGCATACATTGGCTGCTTGCTTTGTGCATCAGACATAAGCAGCCCAAATCAAGACATCCCAGGAGAGGTCAGTGCAATCTCAGTGTTATCTGCACAAGGTGCTGAGTGAGCTGTACAATGTGAGTAATACTACCTTACTACTACTAATAATAAACCATCTTTATTAAACCATCACTTATGACATAAGCAAGCATGAAAATGAACCACACTGATGCAATCCTAGTTGCAAGCATTTTGCATCACAAACCATACTAACACACTCCCATTTGCAAACATTATACATCACTTATAATCAACCCAATCATTTTTAGTCAAACATTACATAACTCATATTATGACTACTACAGAAGTTAAGCAGACTAAACAAAATGTGAAAGTGTTATGTATCCTAATGAAAACATGGTCTTTGACTAAATAAGCATTAGCTAGTTGCTAGCCAATCTGTACATCAGATATAGTCAGCCCTAAATCACAGATTGTGCAAAGGGCAGGGCACAATCATTATCACTTGCACATTGTGTGTGAGGGTGTTAGGTGGGCTATTACAGGAAGGGAAGTCTGATGCAGTGGAAGTGTCTATTTCTGTGTGAGAAATGATGTGACAGCAAGTAGGAACTGAAAGGGTCAGTATCTTCAGATGTAAATACGTCCATTTGAAGAAAGTCTGTGTGTTAGGTATGATGGTCAACGTAAGATGTACTATGTGTGGGTCTACAGGAACACAGTCCCATCATTTGTGGTAGCACTATATTCTGGCATCCTGGACAGGTGAGAGCTAAGAATGGAAGAGGATCGAGTTCAGCATTAACACTCCCCAACCATGAAAACTACCTCTGCCAGGAATTGCAGTGTTAGTTTCATGACTTTGGCTAGATGTAGGGGTGCTACTAGACCTAAAATGTCGATATTGTAATATAATTGTGAACTATGGCAGCTAAACATGATAATGTGACCTTTGTCATCTGCATTTCTCATATCACTGATTATAGTAATACATTTCTGGGTGCATCTTGTCAAATAAATAGTACACGTGCAACTCCATGACAAAACAAAAGTATCAAGATAATGAATTAGGGAAATATAAAGAGCACAGCAACACAGTTTTCAAAACATGTTTTCGCATTGCTTCAGTGGCATATATATATATATATATATATATATATATATATATATATATATATATATATATATATATATATATATATATATATATATATATATAAAATGATCCCAAGTATATATTGTACTGGTATATGCTGTGGAGAATATCACCTCCTGTAAACCTGTATGGCCCTTTCCACAATATTTGTTATCCCAGAAATACATAATACTGTCATTGAAAATAACAGCTCATCACACACAAGTTAGGTATACCTAACTGACCTTCCTGTTGTTCCATATGCGCACACTTGCTTCTAGATTTCAGTCCTCTATTTTTATCATGTACACAAGCCCTGCCTTACCTCAGAGTGACCACAAACCAGTGTTCTGGGCTCTATCCAAAGCTGCTTGTTATGTCGTGTGTCTTGGCTCTTTATATATTCGATAAGCAATATTTCTCTTCACACACAGATGGCCAATACTGCTATTTCCAGAGTGACATGTACACTGTGTTAATGAATTCCTTGGACAAAGTTTATAGAAATTATGGCTTATGCTTAGGTGAATTAATGCTTATGTATATTTTAAGATTTTTGTAAATTCATCTGATGACTTTCATTATTAAACTGGATTTTGGATTCAGCTTTTGATTAACGTCAAAAAGACTATATGTGTTACTTTAAGATTATTGTTTACTTAATTGTTTACTGGAGCCAAATACTGAAAAGACTAGTGTCTAAAATGAATTATAAAAGATGAAACCTAAAAGGAGGTTAGTTTCATATGGATAGGACCAGCATCATGATTCAACAAGGGATGTAACATGTTTTGGATCCCGAGGTGAAAAGCCTATTCAGAACTGTTATGTGGATTGCACTGAAGATTGTTTGAGGAAGATTAGTGAAGCTGGTTAGCTGGAGACCACTGGTACTAGCTGATCATTTGTGGTGCCATATATCGGGAGCTGGATGAGCTACCAGGTAATGTTCCTTGGAAAGTACATAAACCTTTTTGGATTTGAATAGAAAAGTACTGTGAATATAACATTGTGAGACTTCAGATCCAAGTTAGGTTGTATATTTTGCTATTTTGCTAAATCAAGGAAATAAAGATGTTTGTTTTATATGTCTAGATGGGTGTATTTTGCTCAAAAAAAATGCAAAAAGAAAGATTTTTTTGTTGACTGTCTGCTGCTAAGTGAGTTAGTGTTTGAACTAACGTTTTTCCTTGCATTAAGCAGTCTGTGAATTTAAATGTGGCTTATTGCAGAACTATGTTTGTTGAAATAGCTGCACCAAAATGCTGTCTGAGAAGCATATTACATGATGTTCTGATTGCTTGGAATTACTGAAAGACTGAACCAGTGTTGTAGAGGGCTGTTTGCTGTGTTGCTTTATTGAGACTTCCTGCATATAATTTGTATTCCTGCTGCTGTAAACCCAGAAAACTAAAGTAACTAATTGTTCTATGAAACTAAATTGTCTGCTGCCATTGCTGCTTTTCTCTAAAAGTTAACCTATATTTGAAAGTTGTGCTACTTGAGAGTTTCATTTTGCACTATGCGTGATCCTGAGCTACTCATAGTTTTCTGTTTGGCAGTGTCAAATCAACAACATGAAAGACTGGGAGATAAAACAATCCTTTCTTCTAATGGACTGATAATACAATACTGATTGCTCTTTAATGGTGCTGTATTAAAATGTCAAGACTCACAGTGCAGATTCTCAACATGCCAAAAAGTTACGAACTCTGTCAAGGAACTTGTACAAGCTCCATGCTAAAATTAAACTATTAAAAGCATTCATTTCAGCAGCTGAGATATCAGTCACAGTTGTTGCAGTGAATACCAACACTTTACCAGTGCCCAGCTAGCAGCTGATTAGCAGTACAGATTTCACGCAAGACAGTGACCTCCTTCACCCCAGTCCAGTTGTGGTACTGAGTGTAAATTCTGAAAAAAGTAAAAACTCTACAAGTAAGATAAAGACAGAAAGAGAAATGTCCCTTATGGAAGTTAAGGAGGCCTTAACAAAGGCAGTGAGAGACAGAAATGATGTTGTCAGAAACAAGATTCGCTTAGGGGAAAGTAAGTGGGAATTCAGAGAAAAGTAAGTTGTTTCCTGGCCAGAGTATGCATTTGCATTATGTCAGAATCGGTCTCAGAAATGGGTAGAGCCAAATGAAGGAAAAAACAGAGATTGTAGAAACAATCTGGTTAAGCTTTCTGCGTCAAGGAAGAAAAAAAAGATTAAATGATTAATATTCCTCAGATGCATGTAGACCAAAGTGAAAAGGGATGACAGTATTTATCTAGGGTTAACCTTTGTTGAATCAGTCAGAAGAAATTGAAAAATATTTATTATGCTGAAATACAATTTACACATGAAGGATTAGTGGTAAAGGTAGAAATCAAAAATGACTGTGGGATAAACAATGAGAAGATATATGTATGTCTCCAAAATACGCAACAAATCTAGAAGATTTAGAATTTTTTGCTTGCAAATGTTTACATAGATATTTTTATACCCCAAGTAGACTCCGTAGAATTTTTTCCTCAGGTAGACAGCAAATGTTGGAGGTGTGACTTGGAAGAAAGAAGTATTTGGGAACATATTTTCTGGCAGTGTGGTGGGTTGGTGGATGTTAAGGATTCCCTGTGGGATGCACTGTCAGAGATGCTGGGTGGGCAGATTGGTGTGACAAGGGAGATGATCTTTCTGAGTTATGATACAGAGTCGGAATTGCTTAAATATGGTTATGCCTTGCTGTCTCCAATTATCCTGGTTGCCAAAAAAGCGATTACTAGAAAATGGAAATCAGAATCTAAACCAACTATATTAGAAGTAGTGAATATAGTAAAATAGATAAAACAACTAAAACTGAGATCTTTAGAAAAGGGTAGGAGCAAACTAAACAGGGAAAATGGGAATTGTGGGAACAATACATAAAGGCGAGGAATGTGGTTTAAAAGAAGGCAGGACTTAAATGAGTTATGTAATGTTTGACTGAAAATGATTGGGTTGATTATAAGTGATGTATAATGTTTGCAAATGGGAGTGTGTTAGTATGGTTTGTGATGTAAAATCCTTGCAACTAGGATTGCGTCAGTGTGGTTCGTTTTCATGCTTGCTTATGTCATAAGTGATGGTTTAATAAAGATGTTTCTTATTTAGAAATAAGGAGCTGGAATTTAATAATTTATATAATGTTGCTTAGGTTATATGATATGTAGCAATATATGTGAACTCTAATGTTTGTTAATATTAATTTGTAAATACAGTTTGATTACTTTTGTATAAATATAAATTTACCATGTCACAAGTGATAATTCAATAACAGTGTTTAAAAAAATGACTGTGGGATGTCAGGTTCATTACTTGAACCATATCAGAAAATTACATGTGCTAAAATGAAAAGGGATATTAGCACATTGACTAAAGGTGAACTTGTTTGGAGATTTTAAGTCTCAAATCAATATAAAGCAGGTGGAAAAAGAATTAACATAAAGCAATGACATTGATCTTAGAGTCTCACGGTGGTGGTGCTGCGGTAGTGTTGTAGCCTCACAGTAAGATGCTGTCCGGTTCGACTCTCAGCTAGAGCATCTTCTACGTGGAGATATGTGTGAATGGGCGTACCTTCGTTGAAGGTTGTGTGTCAGGGCTGGTAACTCGACACGTAAAAATCAACTACCAGTCATTAGCGGACCGGAGTTCCGCTGTGGCGACCCCTACCCAGGAAAAGCCAAAAGACACTAAAAAAACTGACATTGATCTTAGAAAGGAAAGGGTTTATAACCAAGTATCAAACAAAATTGGACAGGAGTGCACAGGTAATAAAATTCCTTTATGTGTGATCATTAAAAGATGGCGAAAGTAATTTAAAAAAATAATATTAAATGGTGCATTTGGGAAGAATAGATACAAAGTAGTACTTAAGTAGATGGTAAACTGAACTGTTTGGCTGGAACTGAAAAAGTATATATGATTATGTTCTAATGCACCAGAATGAAATGACAGCTCTGTAATGGAAACTACATGTATGTGATAATGGAAAAGTGTCATCGTGGTATGTCTTCATTTTTATTAATGCATGTGAGCTCATGTTATAAAGTATCAATGTGATGAAAGTTTGTTAAAAAAGATTTGACAGGGAAGTGAAAGTAGATTGCTGGACACATGATAGGAAAGGAAATGCAGACCAGTTGGGGTTCTGGGCTTCTTTTTTTCAGAGTAAACCAGCATATTATAAAAAGGGGAACTCTTGCTGTCAAGTTTGTGCAGACAGAGGCAAGAGTCCAAGAAAATTCTTACTTTTTGCTACTCTTTGCAGAAAATAGCAAGAAAAGAAAGTCATGTGGTAATGTTTGATATTGGTTATAATGACACCCTGTGCCCTGTACCAAGGGATTCTTATCTTGCAAGATCTTCAGATGAGCATTAACAATTTGGGATGGTGGTGGTGGAGTGTATTACTCCTGGGAAACAAGGCACGAAAACAAAGTGATTTTAATAGACACTATCTGTTGTTGTCAGAGTCTTGGTTGATACAGTTCGTGGAATCCCATGAAACCCTGGAGACATTAGTTATCTCTAAAATTCTGGCTAGTACTGGTCAACTAGAAGCAGCAAGTGGTTTGGAGAAAACTGGTGTACAGCTATCATAGCGAACACATTTCTTAAGCATACAAAACAAACCCCATAGCATCATTACTGGTAACCATTTCATCTAAAACACAGACAGAACTCATTTTATACTAATATAATAACATATTAAAATTATATATAGACAATACCTATAATAATAACAACAATAATGATGGTGAGAATAATAAGAATAGATGAGAGATTTAATTTTTTTTTTCCAATGCTGCTCCCAGATATAATAAAAATAACAAGCTCCAATCAAACCACTACCTATGCGCTAGATATATCAAGCACTATACAGCAGACATTAATATAAGAAACTGGAGATATACTTACTGAACATTATTAATAGAAACCGGCAGGTATTGTAACCTGAACCCCCATTTCTCTTTAATTAATGCTAGAAAAGTGGTTGTTTTTCAAAGAAAAAAAGAACTTGTTTAGAAGAGCACCATTGAGTTTAAAGACTGCCATTGAGTTTTCAAGGTCCCACATATCTTGACATAGATTCACTTATATATACATCACCCTGACACACTACACATTTCAAGTTCACAAGTGCCACACATTGAACACATACATTGTCCACTTGTGAGTGCCAGCATCAAAGCTTCTGTCATGTTATAACATTAGGACAGAAGACAGAAAAGAGGAGAGAGAGAATGAGAGAGAGAATGGAGAATGATTATCTTAGAGAGATCAAAAGTCTAGAATCAAAAAGAATTGAACACATTGTAAACATCAACATCAAATTTACTTTCAGAGTTCTATCTAATTCTATCTCTATGAGAGTAAACTGAAGGTTGAGACAAAAACTAAAGAGAGAGACAGAAGCAAATATGATTAGGAGAGATGAGATATATATAGGACATGGTCTCAGATGTGTTCATTATCATCGCTCAATAGATAACAGGACCACTAAATAGGAGATGTACTTTTTAGTAATTTGAGTTTATTTAAGCTACGTTGAATAGTAGTGTTATTTTTTATATATTTATATATATATATATATATATAAAACCATCTGTTTCTACATTTTATTTGTATTTGTTATTTTGTATTTAGTTATTTGTTTTATATTATATTAGTATAATGAGAGTTCTCTCTTTAAAAAGTTTCAGTCATGTGATATCAATTAAAATGTGTGTTTTTGTGTTTTAAATGAAATGGTTACACCTGATGAAGCTGAGAAAGCGCTTGTGTCCTCCATTAAACTGGTTGATATTGCCTCTTGACTTCAGGGGGCTGCTTGCTTATGCTTTTATAACATTTCTTAAGCATGTCATCAAAACTGTTTTAAAAATGTCAGAAAAACCAAACAACAAAAAGGGTAAAGTGAAAAGGGAAGAGGAAAACGCTAACTTAAAACAGACTTCAATAATAGTGAAGAACAGTTTATTGAGGCAACCAATAAGGGATGGTGTTGCTGAAGAGAAATACTGCAACAAAGGAATTTTGAAGACCAGAGAAGAATTTATTAAAGTGGCAAGGAGTCTTTAAACTGACTGGAAGAATTATGTCATTCATGTGCTTAACTCCTGGGAAGAAGTAACAGATTCTGCGGGCAGTGTAAGGTTTGAGCTGAACCACATAGTGGAATTCCGGAACGAGATAATGCTTTGTAAATAGGTAATGGTTTTGTCCTTGCAGTGTGAGTGACACATTTCCAAGAGCAGAGATGCTACAAGTACTGAGGTGGACACCTGACCTAGAAAAAAGAGGTAGCATTACTGAAGTTACTTGTAAGGGACCCCTTGCCTTAATAGAAAGGGACAAATACCAGCAGAGTAGTTTTTTCTTTGTTAAACAGCTTGCAGCCATGGCTGAGGTA
Source organism: Protopterus annectens (assembly GCF_019279795.1). Classification (NCBI taxonomy): domain Eukaryota; kingdom Metazoa; phylum Chordata; order Ceratodontiformes; family Protopteridae; genus Protopterus; species Protopterus annectens. Next base: position 745,598,463 of record NC_056733.1, on the reverse strand, counting down.
TCCCTAGCTGTTAATCAGAAAGGAAGTAATTTACTTCATTTTTGTGTTTTGTACTGGAAAGCTGTAGCATTTAATCTCACACCCATACATATGTTTGTATAGACTGTCCAGGTCTCACAACCCGTATAGAGGAGTACAGACCACATGGCTTTGTGTCATGAGGTGTAATGTAACATGCTGAATTAATAAAGATGTGAAAGTGCCCAAATGCTATTATATACTATGTAGCTGACTGATTTACTTTGTAAAGTTTATGTTCAGATAGGTCACTGTGTGTATTAGCAAGAATTTAGGTTCTGTTACATAAAGATTATTGATTACTTAATTATTTAATAAAAACAGTTATTGGAAGAGACTTGTTCATAAAATGGGTAGGTAAAATGTACATCTTATAGGTTCATAGGTATATATTAGACTAACGGCCACTAGAGCCTTTGTAAGCCTAGCCATGCAATCCAACCCAGTTGTGTCCCTGTGTATCATGAGACACATATCTGTCTTGCCAACATGTCCTATTTATAACACAAGCAAAATTTAAATCCTTGGATCTAGTAAGTTTGATGCTGTTCATTTTGCGGATGTGCAAAATGTCCATCAGAGCTGGATCCAAGGATACCTTGTATGTCAGGCATAGATTGCCTGTCAGTAACTTGTAGGAGACAAAGAATACAGATAGAGCTTTAATGCAGTCTATAATGGACAATGTGTTTATTCCTGGATTCTCCTAGTAAGGAATGTTTGTGAACATTCCAACTATTTCATATGTTGGCCAGGTACATGCTGAAATGGACATTATACTTAATGGTAGGTCTGATAAGGGCCAAATAAAGTATTACAATAACTTCCTTGGACATGGCTGCAGCACCCTTGCTTATAAGTTGGGTGACATAGAAAGATTTTCTGAATAATTTGGCCAGTAATCTTCAGGAAGCTAGTTTCTTATGGTGAGGATTAGTATTGTAGTTAAGCAGACTGGCTCCATGGTATTAAGGGATAAAGCAGGGGAACTATGCTGCTGTGTGCAAGAAGCACAGAAGGATAAGAAGAGGTCACCATATGGAAGCATATGCTTCCCCTCAAAGGGCAGAACATAGTGGGCTTCATGGGACCATAAACAGCTGATGGAACTGCTATGTTGAGGAGAAGGCAGACTTCCCCATAGGACCAGCAAGCTGGCCGGCTGTCTAGCACCCGACTCTTGTTGTGGAGCTAATGAGGTATTTGAGATACCTAGGCAGAAGCAAATGTGCCAAATGGCTGTCACCTAGTCTTGGGATTTCCAGCTCCCATAAAAAACAGTGGAGACATTGGACTATATCCTTTCGAGGGGGCAGATAAAAATAATATTGCTGTTAAGCAAGGACTATAATGTATGTTTAATGACACTTGAAAGAAAGTTAGTTCTTCATGGTGTGGACCAACATCATGTTTATGCAAAGCCTGTAACTGATGATTTTCTTCATATTGATCACTGCTGCAGTAGCTTAAGCTATACGAGTTATATCCTGCAAGGATATAACATTTCGCCAGCTTTGAAAGCTTCAGGGCACCTTCCACACACCATTAGCCAGCTTGAGCTGAACTAACTAAAAAGCTAGGTTTGCATGCCAAGCCTTTCAGAGCTTTCCTGCTGCTGACATGTACACTCCTCTAAAGTTTTCAAGAATTGACGATCGGCTTGTGCTGTTCCTTCAATGGCAGATAATTTCCCTTTGGGGAAAAAAACTCCTATTTAAAAAGATTTTATTTATTTGATAACACTTTCCAGTTCAGGAAATTTATTTTAATGCTAGGAGTTTGTGTTTTAAAGGACTGTTAAAGAATAAGCTGCTGTTAAAAGGAAGTGCTGTTTTTTCCTATCAGTTTAAAAGTTGTTCAAAGTAATTAAATAACATTTTTTTTCTGTAGAGAAGTTGTGTTTCTTATACTTTTTGGGGCTGGCAAAATGTTTTAAAGTGCTTTTTATTGAGTTTTTCTGTGAAAAAGTGGTTTTCAAAGACTTTAAATTTTACTAGCTTTGCTGCTTGTTTTACCTGGGAAAAAGGCACCACTTTTGGTTTAACCATGGAACAAACTGTCATCCTACAGTCATTTCCTCTTCCAGCCACAAAAAGAAAAGTTAAGAAAATAGTCTTTGCCACCACAGCAGGCTAGCAATTTTCCTCAGCCACAGGTGAGTGACTTTGTCGTGACCATTAGCTGTACCTCAGACCACTAATCTTTTACCTGGATCCCTCTGGTGTAGCAGTTGTAGCCACTTTGACTGGGTGTTAGCCACATACTCTGTGGTTGTTGGGTCCCCTCAGTGGCAAGGGATAGTGCCTCTTGTCAGTCCTGGGAGAGGGAACAGGGAAGGTTTCCCTGTTTTGTCAGAATGTTGTGCTCATCTCTAGGGAAGCTGCTGCTGCCATTAATAACCCCATTTTCCTGTTAAAAAAGAAAAGAAAAATAATCATGTATATACTGCTCCTCAAATTTCCTTGGACAGGAGTAATTTACTGGGCCTGGCGTAGGGTTTAATTCAAGATATTGCTCATTCTTATAAAATAGTTTCTGATAAAAGAAAGAGGAATACCACTTTTCCTGAAGTGATTCAAGATTCTGAATCTGGACAGGAATATGAAGGGACAGATACAGTTTTTTTTTTTCTCAGATTTCTGATTTAGACTCTGAGGAGATCTCAGTTTCTGATTCTTCCTGCAGGGGTTTCTTTTTCTATGAGACTATTTCTAGAATCTCACAGTGTGTTTAGTGGGAGAACACTGAGGTTTCTCAGTCTCAGAAAATACTGTGAGCTGTTACAGAAGGAATTTTCAGAACCTTCACCTATTCCTCCAGTTCTGTCAGCTTTGCAGGATGTGTGTCACTGTCTGCCGGTTTCTTGATAGTCAGTCAGATGCCCCCAAAAAGTCAGCTAGCTCTTTGATCTTTCAAATTTTTTATACACTCTTCCCAAACCTTACACAACAGCTATAGCTTTAGTTAATCTACTGCTGCTAAACATATAGTTAATTCCAATCCTACTCTTTCTATTAAGGATGGGAAAATTACTGAGAAGTATGGAGAAAAAAGTCTATGCTTCTGCAACTTTGATTTTCAGAATTTTGAATTGTCAGGCTCATGTTAAAAGGTAGTTCTGGCCAATTGTGAAAGTATGAGGACTGTTTTACCTCCTCTTGTGATGAAAAGTGCTTTAAATTAGTTTATTCTATTGTACAAGTCACTACTCATTGTTTACAGTATGTGTATGATTCAGTTAATACTTCTTCCAGGGCTGTGACCACTGGTACTTTGCTGAGAAAGTTTGCCTGGTTGCATAGTCAGAACCCCCCAGATCATGTTAAAAATGAGATTTTAAAATCTCCATTGTATAGAGATTTAGTTTTTGGCCCCACAGCTGCAATGGTAATCATAAAGTATGATGAAAGAGGTTAGCCGATACAGAGAATTTCTAAGATTTTTCAACCCTCTTTTTCTAAGTTTTCTATGGGATTCTCTACCCCTTCATCCAGCTTTGAGAAAAAAATAAATGGCCCCAACAAGATGTTTAAGAAGAAATGGCAAAGGGGTTCCAAAACAAATTCAGGACCCCCCTCTCGCCGTGGCACTTTTTCTTTTCCGTAAAGTCTGAATCTCTACTTTTCTCTTTGGCAAAAGATAAATTTCATTCAAATGTGTTCTGAAGGTCATTCTTCAAGGTTACAGATGGCAGTGGGAAGAAATTCTTCCTTTTCAGGGGGTAATCCCTCATCAACTGGACCAGACTATTATTTCCGCCTGTCCTTCATCACATGCTGTCCCACTGAATGATAGAACCAGTTCCTCCTGCCCAAGGATGTTTTAGTGCCAAAGGAAGAAAATTCTTGGAAACCAGTTCTGGATCTTTTTTCTCTAAACCAGTTTGTGATAGTGCCCAAGTTAAAAATGCTTTCACTTCTCAACCTGTTATCTCTTCTTCATTCAGGTTTCCTGGTAATACTAGATTTAAAAGATGCTTATCATCACATCCCTATTCATCCAGACTTCAGGCTTTTCTTAAGGTTTCTTGTGTCTGGATCACATTATCAGTTCTCTGCTTAACCTACACTTTGGACTATCCACTACACCAAGAGTGTTGACAAAGTGTCTAGCTCCAGTTATAGCTCATTGTAGACTACAGGGTATCCATATTTTTCATATTTAGATGACTTGTTTATCTTTGTAGAGTCTTTTTCAAAGTGTCAGGAATGACAAGCTGTGATTGCAAGAGAACATTCAAGTTTTTTTTTACTCCTTCATACAGGATTGTGTTCCTGGGGTGTCATCTAGACACCTCAGTTCAAAGAGGTTTTTTTTCTATAGGAGAAAATATATGTATATCTATATGTAGTTTGAAGGTTTTTCACTCAGACTTCAGTCACTGCAAGGGAATACCTCAATATTTTTGGTTTCATAATATCCATGATTCTTATGAACCCCTGGCAAGGCTCCATATCAAAACAATGCAACAGTATCTGAAGTTTCTTTAGTACCAGCAAAACATCCTTTTCTCTTTCAAATCCCAGTGCTGGGGATTGTCATAAAGGAAATATCCTTAAATCCAGGTCTCCTCTTCTCCCTACCTGTTCCAAAGCTGTCAGTCACTACAGATACCTTGGACTTTGCTTGGGGAGCAATTTCAGATGGATAAAAGAGCAATCCAGGACAGACACAAGCACACACACACACACACACACATACATATATATATATATATATATATATATATATATATATATATATATATATATATATATATATAAAAAACAATGAACGAGCTACTTGCCCTGATCAAGGCACTCAACTGTCTGAATCATCTTTGGTCCTTGGTACGTCTTTAAGTTGTTACAGATAGTACCACAGTTGTGGCACAGTCTTAACACTACAGGCATCCTACATTCTATTAGAGCAAACTTATGTGGCAGACAGGTTGCCTAGAACAAGGCAGACCCTCATGAATGGAAACTAGATTGTGTGTGTGGGGGGGTCTTTCAAGACTTGATCCATCTGTGGGAAGTTCCTCAGTTAGACATTTTTGCCTCCTGCCTGAACAATCAGCTGGGAAGATTCTGCTCCAGGACTGCTTGCAAGAAGACCTGGAAGAAAGACAACTTTTATTTTCTTTGGACAGGAGTGCTCCTGTATGCTTTTTCATCCTTTCCACTGATATCCAGGGTACCTCTAAAGATCGGGCTTTGTAGGGCCATTCTATAAGGTGCTGAACTCTTCTCCTTCCACCTCCCAAAATTTGTAAGCTAGTTTAGTCTACCCATGTAGCTTAGGTTACTGCAGCAGTGATCAATATGAAGAACGTAGTACAGCTGTGTAAGTAAACTTACAGTAATAGTAGTTGTTTGAATGATAACTGCTGCAGTAGCCACTTCCTCGCTACATCCCCCTTGTTTCTTGCTGTGTTGCCTATGCCAGGGTGTGGACTTTTATTTTTTGCTGTCCCTTGCATTATTCTTTTAGGACTTAGCCCACTCACTCTCTTGGCTTGAAAGCTCTGAAGGGATTAGAACCCAAACTTGTCTTTATTAGTCAGCTCAGAGCTGCAGTTTGGGCAAGCATTAGGTGCCTTGAAGTTTGGAAGCTGTTATATCTTAGCAGGATATATAACCCACATAGCTTAGGTTACTGCAGATGAGATCATTCAAACATCTTATCTTATGGCAAGTTTACTTACACAACTGTACTTTCATGGATTCTGAGTTGTAAAGTCCAGCTGGGCTGTTATGTGGATTGGCCTGATGAATTGTCTTAAGTGAAAATTTCTGGAACTGATGTTTTCATACGTACTGTATGCTAGGAACTGAGGGAGGCTATCAGGTAACATTCCTTAATAGATGCAGAAATCCCATTGGCCTTGTATAGATAGGTACTATGTATATAGTGGTCAGTGACTGCACTGCCCAGTTAGGCTGTATGTGTTTGCTGTATTACTAAATAAGAAAAATAAAGCTCTGTTTTTTTTGTTATATATCCAGCTCCAGTGTGACAGAAAATACACAGCATATAACAGTTAAGATATTTAAAGACAGTGGTTCTGAAAAAAAAGATTACAGTATATTTCAGGCTTCTTCTCCTGCAGCTGTGTCTCACACTGAAGAAGCAATTCAAGGTGGCATCACTGCTTGTCATGGTACCTGTGCCAACATGCTCACCAGAATGGGTGATACCAGTGGCATCACTCACCACTTCAATAAGCTTTGACAGGCTGCTGCCTTTTGCAATGGGACATCATGACTGCCCAGCAAGTAATTCCTGCATTTCTTGTGAAGGAGAAATAGTGCTTTTCTCAGTGCCTGAGATGGCAGTGGCCACTCAAATTTGCTCAAGGAGGAAAATGGTAGCATTGTGCGCATGGATGCATGTTTATGAATTAAATGTTATGTAGTATAGTGCTGTATCACGGCACTAAGACATGGATGTAGTAAGTAGTATTGCAGCATACTGAGTGAGTGCTTTTTTGTGACTGTGATGTGAGTGGTTAGCAACAACATGTTTGGGTAGTGCACTGCACACCTGCAGTTATTCGTAGGTTCATAGGTTCATAGGTAGGTACTAGACTATCTGGCCAAAGGCATTTATAAGCCTAGCCAGATTGTGTTGGCTTTCGCTGCCCCCTTAGATTAGTTCCCTGTGCCTCTGTCCAGCAGAGCCATTGAAGTGATCCCTGGGGTAAACTTTCTGTTTCCCATCCACTCGTCAAGGTTTCTCTTGAAGAGTATTAGTGAGGAGCTCTGCCTAATGTAGACTGGAATCTTGTTCCAAAGCATGGGAAGTCTCTGGGACAGGAATCTATCCCTCCAGAATGTCCTATTTATTGTTGTGGTGAGGTTTAGATCCCTAGATTGCGTGGCTTGAGGAGATATGGTTTTCTTTAGGTGGAGCATGTCCATCAATTCTGGGTTGGACATGGCCTTGTATGTCAGGCAGAGATCACCTCTGAGTAGGCGGTATGCAACAGAGTACAGCTGGAGTTTCTTCAGTCGCGCTGGATAGGGCATCTGTTTGTGGCCAGTGATCCTCTTGGTAAGGTACTTCTGTGGTCTTTCCAGCTGTTGCAGGTGTCTTGTAAGGTACATCCCAAATGGGGCGTTGTACTCTATGATGGGTCTGATGAGTGATGAGTAGAGGGCCACAATGAACTCTTTTGATCTGGATGCGAACCCTTTTGTGATTAGGTGGGCCACATAGAAGGATTTTCTAACCACTTTGGCAATGTGATTATCAAAGGAGAGATTACTCTCTACTTGGGTCCCCAGATCCCTTATTACTTCTTCCGTATTTAGGGGACTACCACCTATGTGGTAGTTTGTGGGTACTTTGTTTTTTCCAAAGGGGAAGATTATGCACTTTTGGGCATTTAGCTTGAGGACATGACAGAGTGTCAGACTGACAAAAGTGGTGAATGATGCCACTGTCACAGAAAGAGGCACTAAATGGCTTCGTTAGTATAACAACTGTAATAAATAGCTCCTATTAAAATAGTGAAAAGCATTAGCACCATTTTAAAAAACAATGCTTATAGCCACAAATCTGTGAAACAGAAGAATTTCAGGAAAGATTCTGCAGACTTGGAGCTTCACAGAGTTAAAGGAGTCCTTCTTGATAAAGTACCTCAGCATAAACAGCAAACCCTGTGGTGGATATCAGCATCAGTGAGGCAGCTGTTGTAATGTATGAATAACTGGGAGCCTGTGACACTGAAATGATGATGTCCTGTCTGCTTATAGCTCTGGGGGGGGGGGGGGGGGGGGGTGGAGTAAATAAACCTGTGCATTGGAAACCTTGGGATGGCCAGTGCTACAACGGGCATGGGTTTGGTTCAAGGGCTGCAGGTTGAGGCTTGTGTACAGTATTTAAAGTGATCTCTTAAAGGTTTTTAAGTACTCTGGTTTTGTTTTGCTTGTGTTGCAATAGCAGTATCACTGTAGGGGCAACTGTTGTTTGTGTTTTCTTTGGTGGAATTATTTATTTCCTAGGTGAAACTATCAAAACAAAGTTTCTCTTGGCATTCTGAAACTCCACTTTTCCAGCATGATGTCATATTAGTTTAACAGTGCTTGAGTAGAGTTGTAAGTATTGAAGTAGGTTAGGCTTTATTCTGAGGTTTGCTCTTATTTTGTATGGGCTTCAGTTGTGATAGGATAAAAACAATGTAAATACATTTATATTCGGTTTTGTAATATAATCATTATTGCACTGGGTATGTTACTATTTTATATAGCACTAATCTTCAGGGAGTTAATGTTAAGTTTGTGTGATGGAGAAGTAGGCTATATCTTTGTGTTGTACTGCTGGCAGCCTAATGCTTGCTGCATTTCATTTCTAAAAATGGCATAAATACTGTTTCATGTTTCTGTGGAAATAGTTACTCATTTACATCCTGTTTTCAGGCATCTAAGCCAAGATATGTTAGTAGTGCTGTGTTTACCTCTCAACAATCCAGAATATTGTAGAATGTACCACACACACACACACACACACACACACACACACACACACACAAAACCTTAACACAATACCACTGCATACCTCATACATCACTACCAAGTGTGTATCACAGTCTATCTCTGTGATCCATTCCCAGCACTATCATCATTTCATCCTCTCTCCATCACCCACCAAATAGTTTCATAAATAAGCTTTTGTTTCCATGTAAACTGGCCTACAATTTCGTACTACATTTTCTTCAGAAAAAAAATAAACCAACAAAAAAAATGAAACAGCTCACGTTACATACAGAAAAACTGAAACAATGCACCAAATTTTACTCCTTTTCTCAATGGCAACTCTGTGCACGTGTGTGTGTTATGTGTGAGTGACTGCTCGCATGCGCGTGTGTGTGAGTGCGGGCGCATGCGTGTGTATATTTGTGTGTGTGTGTGTGTGTGTGTGTGTGTGTGTGTGTGTGTAAAACAATGTGTGAGATACAGCTTCTGTGAGGATCATTACAGTGCCCATTTATAATTTCATATTCATTGCTAATTTTCAAACAGATCCATACCACTCACTAACTTCCGCCCCTACATTCCAGACAAAAACACTTTACCCATACACATACTATCACTCAGAACATTACAAAAACAAAGTGCACTACTGTGAACCATCAGTGATGGCAGGAAGTCCATCACAAAATGAAAGTAATGCAGTCACCAGTACATGAAATGTTTAATTTAGAAATCAGCATCAAAAGAAATTCATTATATCTTAATAGAATCCTTACTATTCATGATTTCCCAAATTTATTTTTTACTTATTTATTTATTGATTGATTGATTGCTTTTGTTGACTGGGGAAGTCAAATGGGTGGCTAAAGCCTTTTCATCAGTGGTCCAGGGAGGAAAGCTCCACAAAATATAGATAGAAAGTAATATACATACATACAATCATACACAGTGTAATGAGCCATTCAAGCATACAATAAAGAGAAAAAAACAATGTCTGTTTGAACATGCAGTAGTGAGAAAACAAAAACACTGACAAGATATATATGAATAAACAGTGAAAAAACAGCCTTGAGCCAAAGACAGCCAATGGAAAACCAACTTTTAATATAACGACCAAATGTAAAAACACAGTAAAATCCACTAGTTAAGCACTTTCATCCCAAAGCTTAGAGGGACTTCATCAGAACTGAATGGTACATAAAATAACATAAATTATAAAGCATTTTGCTAATTACTTAATAACACTCAATTATGTCAATTAAAACCTTCAATTAAAAGGGCACACCCAAAAGGAAAACATCAACCCTCTATGTGCCTTAATTTTAAAACACAGTTAATATTTAGGTTTTCATTAAGCCCTGGATATACAAAGACATTCAACTGAAGCTGCCATTTTAATTCACAAACATCTCGATGCACTGATAATATTTTTCTTTGTATGTCCTTAACAATTTGCTGAACCACTGCAAAATAATATCTATGTCCCTGAAATTCACTTATATGTTTACACAAAGCATTCATGAGTTTACCCCTCTTTATATCTGAAAGGTGCTCATAAATTCTCTCACAAAATCTTCTTATAGTTTTTCCTGTATAAAATATAGGACAGTGTAAACACTTAGCAATGTATACAACATTTTTAGTTTGGCAATTGAAATGATCCCTAATATGTATTTTATTTTGTCCAATCTTTAACACTTCATTAGTGGTCATAATATATGGGCATTGTCTGCACCTATCACATTTGAAATTTGAAATATATATGAATATCAGTGTACATACATATTATAATCATAATACAGGCAGTCCTGTGATATGAAAAATCATTCAAAGGCTGATCAGAATGAGTGTTTATAGCAACAAAGTTGATACCCATAGTATGTTATAGGTTCATAGGTTGATACTAGGCTATCTGCCATAGGGCATTTATAAGCCTAGCCAGAGTGTGTTTGGCTTTCGCCACCCTTTTAGATTAGTTGACTGTGCCTCTCTATAGTAGGTCACAGAAGGTAGCCCTTTTAAGGTTAGTTTACTGTACCTCTGTCAAGCAGGGACACAGAAGAGACCCAGGGGTAAACTTGCGATCTCCCATCCATTCGTCAAGATTTCTCTTGAAGTGGGTCGGTGAGGGGCTCTGCCTAACATGGATTGGGATTTTGTTCCAGAGTGAGGGGAGCCTCTGGGATATGAATATGTCCCTCCAGCATGTCCTATTTATTTCTGTGCTGAGGTTCAAGTCCCTGGAGTGTGTAGCTCTAAGGGATTTGGATTTCCTGAGGTGAAGCATGTCCATTAATTCTGGGTTGGACATGGCCTTATACATCAGACACAGATCACCTCTGAGTAGGTGGTATGCAACTGAGTAGAGCTGGAGTTTCTATAGCCGAACTGCATAGGGCATCTGTTTGAGCCCCTTGATCCTCTTGGTGAGATACTTTTGGGGTCTTTCCAGTTGCTTCAGGTGTCGGGTAAGGTACATCCCAAATGGGGCATTGTATTCAATTATGGGCCTGATAACTGATGAGTAGAGGGGCACAATGACCTCTCTTGATCTAGATGTGAACCCTTTCATGATAAGGTGGGCTATATAGAAGGTCTTTCTAACCACTTTGGCAACGTGATTGTCAAAGGAGAGATTGCTATCTACTTGGGTCCCCAAGTCCCTAATTACTTCTTCCAGATTAATGGATTACCACCTATGTGGTAATTTGTGGGCACTTTGTTTTTCCCAAAGGGGATGACTATGCACTTTTTGGCATTTAGCTTTAGGCCATGGCTTTGGCACCAGTTATCCGTCTCTGTGAGACCCTTTTGGAGGATGCTTGTGTCAGCCGGAGAGTTGATTATGGCACCCAGTTTGCAGTCATCTGCAAACCTGGTCAGCCATAGTCCACCCGTGTTAGCCTGTACCTCGGAGAAATATATACCAAACAAGAGAGGTCCCAGGACTGAGCCTTGTGGGACGCCACTTGTAACTGGTTTAGAGTCTGGCATGGCAGCTGCTATTCTGACCATGTGGGTTCTATCCCTGAGCCAGTTTGCAACCCATCTTGTGACATAGGGGTTGATATTTAAGCTGGTGAGCTTATTTATGATGCCAGTGGGGTATTGTGTGAAGGCTTTGCGAGGTCCAGGTAGGCTGTGTGGACTACCTTCCCTTCATCTATGGCTTTGGTAACTGTTTCAAAGAAGTCAACCAGGTTCAAGAGGCAAGATCTGCCCTTAACAAAGCCGAATTGGGTAGGATCCAGTGTCTGGAGGTTCCCAATGTCTTTGTTTATGATTTCCATGATGATACGCTCCATAGCTTTGCAGACCAGGCTAGTCAGGCTTATAGGGCGATAGTTTCCGGGGTCTGTTGTGGCACCACCTTTATGGAGTGGGACCACTGTTGCTGTACGCCATTCCTTGGGTACATATCCCGTAGTAAGGCTGAGATTGAACAGTGACTTTATATGAGGGTTTAGTTCTTCTTGGAGCTCGTGTAAGACACAGCCCGGGACACCGTCTGGTCCCATTGATGCTGCGTTTTTTGCTTTGGAGAGGGCAGCTCTCACCTTTGCATCTGTGATCTCAGGAAGGCTACACTCTGTTGGGATAGACATTTACTCTTTTGGGGGGGAAGGGGGGGAGAAGTTTGCACTGAACCTTTCTGCCAGGATGTTGGTAATGTCTGTGGGTTCAGTGTATTTTTTGTCATTTTGCACTAACTCAGAGCATATCTGGGAGTTGGGAGAAAAAATAGAAAGACAGTGGTAAACTGACCCTTCATAACAATGTAAAGTTGAGGAGAGTATGGCATAATGTATGTGGCCACATAGACAAAATAGTACAGGATAAGATAGAAGATTACTGACTAAGTAGTCATTTTAGAGCAATATTTTACTTAAGTATGGATCCTCATTAACGTCAACATCACTGTCATCTGAGCCTGGATTTAGAATTCCAATATCAGATGTTAAACCAGTAACTTGAACATCAGTACTTTTGCTAGAAAAAAAAATACCCCAGTCCTCAGAATTGCTTTCTTGCACTGAATGGACAATGTTAGTGGATGTAGGTCATAAACCAGAGAAGGAGGTATTACAACAATAAAACAACCACAAAGGTAAGAATAGTGACAAATTAGTTTAAATGAAGGGGTAGATGCTATTCATAGCACTTACAGAAGGTGATAACTTTATAACAAAAGGAGGGGTAACTGTGGTCAGACTTACCATACGTACTGCATGTGATAACCATGTAACCAAAGGAAGGGGTAACTGTGGTCAGGCTTACAGTATGTACTGCAGGTGATAGCAGCATAACTAAAGGAAGGGGTAACTGTGGTCATGCTGACAGTATGTAAATGAGGGAGTGTATGCATAGCACTTACTGCAGGTGATAACTACATAACTTTGGCTCTGATGTTGTCAGTTTTCAGTTTATCTTCACAGTTGTGTTTGGATCTGAACCCTCGGATCTGAATCGGCCATTGCAACAGCTTGTGGTAAACAAAAAGCTCTTGAAAACCCTCCCCTACCCATAATACCTCTCTCCAATTCACCTCAGATCTTGTTTGCTGCTTCGCGAAGATGTGGTCCTTCCATCTGCTCTCTTGTTGTGAAGTGCTTTTCTGGTGTAATTTACAAAGTTTTTCCCCTCATTTCTACTATTTCTTAAATGTTCCCTGTTAAATCTCTCCCTTGCATTTTCTTTAACTAAATTTGCATCTTTTTACTTTGTACTGACATACCTCTTTCCTACTATCATTAGTAGTCTTTTCCCTCATTCTTCCGTTCAGTGATTGCCTATCCTTCTCCTTTCCTGTACTGTTAGTACCTTAAAAAAATACCATCATTAGAAGTCTCTACCTGTCATTCTTTTCTTAACAAAAAATATTATATTTCTCTCTGGATATGGCTGAAAAGTGGATGAGTTGGCTGGCTTTAAAAAGTACTCCAAATGTAATGACAAAATTCCTTTAAAAGACTCACATGAGCTTTGCATAAACTATTTAGGCCCACAGTATTTATAGCAGGAATGCGACATCTGTAAAACATTCAACCACAGGGCCCTCGTGGAACGCTGTAACAAGCTGAATTTGAAGGGTATGTTGCCTTCCTCCTTTGGGAAGGCCATTTCTGGCTCCAATAGAAAGCAGAAGAAAGATTCCTCAAAATTGGAATAGTCTAGCCAAGCTTGCTCCTTGTCCTGTAGAACCTCAGACAAGGCAAGAGAAAGGACCTTGAAGTTTCCCTCGGAGCAGTCTCTGAAAATTGCTAAAATGTTGGAACCAAAGGATTTCTCAGATCCAAAGACTTCTAGGACTCCCCAGTTGAATGTGACAGCTTCGGGTCCAAGTCCATCTGCTTCTAAGGATGGCTCAGATCGGTTGCTGTTGGATCCTAAGGGGAGCACTTTTAAACCAATCATGTCTTTGCCCAGAACTCAATACTATCCGTCTATTGACCCTGTTCCATCCAGAATACCATCGCCCTTCCTGGAGAGACCAAAGTCACTTTTGGCATCATCAACCCACCTGACCAGTAGCCTCACAGAAGATAATGTGGAGAGAATGGTCAAGAAGATCCTCTGGGCATGGAGCTTTGCAAGGTCCCCTTTGCCTCATACCCCAAACAGTCAGCAGTTCCTAGCAATTTCTCCCCCTCTTCAGATTCCTCCTCTGACCCCCCCCCCCCCCGCCGGAGATTTCAGAGCCTTCAGATCCAATCTGTCTGATATTGTATTAGATGAATTTGAGGTCTTTTCTGACTTCTGCTCTGAGCTCCTTGACTTTCTCGGAGCCAGGGAGCTCTAAGGGTCATGGCAAGCCAGCCAGGTGTGGGAAGGTGGGATCAGCTCTGAAGATGTTAGGTAGTCCAATCTCACCTTCATTTTTACATATGGGTTCAGAGCAGATCCTCAGCTCTGACTCGGCTGATTTTCCAGCTCAAAAACTTCTGGTTGGCTCGTGGCTAAGCAGGTATCCCATGGTGCACCAGCGCAATCCCCAGATCTTGTTTGCCGCGTAGACGAGTTTGGATGTGCTTCTCTTGGCTCTGGCTAAGTTTTTGCAAATTTTCATTATTCTAGTATCTTTAGCTTAATTATTGAATATATACATTATAGGACTTATCTTTATTGTCTTGGGGTTGTTGTGTGACCTTATTAGTGGTATCCTATGTACCAGTAGTTAGGCGCATTTGCGCTTCTCCTAAACTGTTAGTTTTAGTGGCTTCGCTTTTTTTCCTGTTATTTACAGTTAGGATTTACCTAAATTGCCATGTGGCCTTCTGTGACTAGTATAGTAGTCTCTTGTTTTCAGTTGTTAGATGCACTTGCTGTTTTCTTGTCTAGAGAATTAGTTCGGCGAGTTCGCTGTTTTTAATCAATAGGGGCTCCTATTGATTATTTCCTGTCAAGCGATTATTGTTGACTGGTGGTCTTTAGCAGGGATCCGCTAAAGTCTTAATTTCTTACACTTGTTAATTGCTACCCTTGAGCATGTGTGTGTGTGTGTGTGTGTGTGTGTGTGTGTGTGTGTGTGTGTGTGTGTGTGTGTGTGTGTGTGTGTTTGTGTGTGTGTGTGTGTGTGTGTTGTGCCTTCTTGGTCTGTTTGAATTAGAAAACCCGGTTTTTCACAGGGCTAGGGCCGTTTAACTTACAGGACCTAGTCCTCGTGTTGCTTCCACTGTATTGTATTTAAAATATTCTCCTGTGTGACTGAATCTATCTAGTGTTTAGTGGAAAATCTAGGTTTCTATCTTACACCAGGCTAGGCCCATTTAACTTTAAGGACCTAGTCCTTGTGTAATTCTTCTGTAGGGCTAGGCCTGTTTTAGTTAGAGGACCTAGTCCTCAGTCATTTTCTTCTCTTTCTCTTTTTCCCTTTGATTGATTGTGGGTTGCAATGTCTAAGGATAGCAAGGAGCACAAACCCTCTGGGTTTAAAAAATGTATGAAGTGCTCCCAGAAAATGTCTTTGACCGATGGCCACAGTAGCTGTGTCTACTGTTTGGGAGCCATCCATTTGCAAGAATCATGTTTGTTTTGTCATGTTTTCTCTCCTAGAGTGTTCCCGGAGAGAAAGAACAAACTGATACTCAGGGGGTTTTTGAAACCAACCTTCGAGGAAGCTTTGTGTGGTTCTTCAGCTTCCTCGACTAAGTCAAGATCTGACTCAAAATCTAAAGGTTCAAAAAGGCCTTCTCTGGCACTGGCTACTGTTTCGAAGCCACCTGCCAAATTAATAAAACCTGCCTCCTCGACTCCTCAGTCTTCGGAGCCAAAGGAGAGCACTGTGGTTTTGGAGTCGGTCACAGATACTTAAGTGCTGACTTCTGAATCCTTGCAGATAGTTGACTCTGCTTCTCAGAGCCGGTCTGTAAAGTCCTGACCAGTCTCTTTAATGGTCAAATCTCCAGTGCCTGCTAGGTTGAGATCCCCAACCTTATCTTCCAGGTCTTCCAGGAGTCTTTCTGAAGAAGATGTGGAGAGGGTAGTACTGAGACTCCTCAAGTCGTCTGCCCTGCCTAAAGTTTTGTTGGCTCAGCCTTGGAGCCACTCGAACCAGTCTTGTCTCCATCCGTGATTCCTCCTCCGAGCCATGCTGGGTTTTCGGAGCCTTCGGAGCCAGAGTGCTTGTTATCAACAGAGGAACCCTCAGTTCTGGCTCCCCTTGCTGTTGCATTGGAGCCAAGTTCAGCTCCGACATGTTCGGCTCCATCCGTCATGTCCAGTGACCGAAGCTCTTCTGTCAGCGCCGAGGGGGAGGTTTTGAATCGATCTTTGTCGGTTCTGAGCCTTCCTGTCGGTGTGCCCGCCAGGGTGAGCTCGGACCCTGCATCTATCTTGGAGCCAATGGCTCTGGCTCTGGCACTGTCCTTTGTCTCTTCAGAGTGGGGACGGTCTTCGGAGCCGGAAAGATCTGCTTTTGAGGTGATGAGGAGTGTGCTGTCACAATCTACAGCCCCTGCCAGTGGTACAAGCACTCTTCCCCCCAGGGCTCCCACTTCTGTCTCAGTCCCTACTCTCTCTGGAGACAGCAGAAACCAAGAGCCTCAGGAGCCACTGGCTGGTGGCCCCCACTCTTCCGGGGCATCCCCGGAAGGTCCTTTTGAGGAGCCCCTGCAGAAGAGAGTATGCAAGAGGAAGCATATTGACTCCTAGGATGAGTCTCTGACATTGGACACTGATCTCGATGAGTCGGAGGGGTCCCCTAAGTCATCCTCTGATGATGTCTCCTTTGTGGACATTCTAGAGATCCTTAAACAGAGGTGCGGCTGGCCCACTGTCAACCCTTCTGATGAGAAGTCAGTATACCTGAAGGCTTTCGGGTCTCAGCCGTCTGCCTCTTGGGTGTCTCCACCTTTCGACCAGCTAATGGATCTGGTTAGTCGGAAGGTGTATGATACTCCTGATGCTGTGGAGCCAGTACCTAGAAGACAAAATAAGTTCCTGTCTGCTCCTCCTGGAAAATAATTCTTGTCTCTGGGCATTCCCGTAGATGCCATGGTGGTGGCAGCAGCCACGAAGAAGGAGTTGGCGGAGACTTCTTCCTCTGTATATCCGCCAAACAAGGAGTCTTGACAGATGGACAGATTTGGGAAGCACTTATTTAGTTCAGCGGCCTTAACACTTCGATCCCTGAACTATCTTACCCATTTCACAAGGTTGCAGAGGGATCTCCTCAAGGAGTTAGGAAATTCCATACAGGGTGCTTGTCCTGAGGGAGTCCCGGATAGGATCTCTGCTCAGTTGTCCACCCTAAATTCCATAGTTAACTCCTCCATGCGGCTCATATCTCATGCAGTTGATGGAGCAAGCAGAGCAGCGGGTTCAGGAGTTGCCCTTAGGCGGCACTCCTGGATGCGCTTGTATAATTTTGCGGAGTCGTTCAAGTTCACCTTCACCAATGCCCCATTTGATGGTTCCTTCTTGTTTGGTTCCAAGGTGAAAGATACACTCACTCAGTGTGAACAGCAAGGAAAGACTCTCTCTGCCGTGGGAGTCCGTTTTACCATCCCCTCTCGACCATACCCCAAAGGTCAAAGGGGAGGTAAGATGTGGTTCAAAAAGTCACAGAGGGCCTTTCCAGACACACATAGTGAATCCTCCTTCAGAGGCAGAGGAGGAGGAAATGGTAGAGTTGCCCTAGAGGCAGGGGCAGTCCGCAATATCAGCAAGGCTGTGGTTCCTTTCAGGGGCGGCCTTATCAGCGCTCCTGATGTGGGGCCCGACTGCATTTCTCTGGGGCCAGTCGGGGGTCGCATCTCTTTGTATCCAGAAGCCTGGCTAAACTTAACCCAAGGCAAGTGGGTACAAAGAGTCGTTACCAGAGGATATATCATACCCTTTTCCCTTCCACCATTTGTTCCCAAGAAGATCCCAGATGTTCCACCCAATCACAGGGATCAGGCAACTGTGGAGATCAACACGTTGCTCTCAAAAGAGTCATCTTTCCAGTGCCAGCAGACCAGATAGGATCCGGAACTTACTCAAGGTTCTTTTTAGTCCCAAAACGAACCAGAGACTGGAGGCAAATATTGGACCTCAGCAGATTAAACGAATCCATGAAAAAGGACACGTTTTGGATGGTAATACTGCAGTCAATACTCCCGTTGTTAGGGAAAGACTATTGGATGTGCTGTCTAGATCTCCAAGACGCCTACTACCATATAAAAATGGACAAGGCATCAAGGAGGTATCTGCGCTTCTGGCTGGGAGCCAGCCATTATCAGTTTCGTGCTTTGCCCTTTGGTCTCACCACAGCCCCCAGGGTGTTTACCAAATGCATTGCAGTAGTGACAGCTCACCTGAGACTTCAGGGATTCCAGGTGTTTCTATATTTGGATGACTGCCTCCTGACCACCACCACCAGGCATCTACTTCTCCAAAACAGGGACATCACCATCCAGATTTGTGCTCTACTAGGGATCTCCATAAATTGGGAAAAATCTGCATTGCTGCCCTCGCAATCTGTGATTTTTATACGCGCAGAGGTAGACACAGTGGATATGACAGTTCGTCTTCCCACCGAAAGAGCACAAAACCTCATCTCACAAGTTCAGCGACTTCTCCCCCTTTGGAAAGTTAAAGCAAAGTGGATTCTTCAACTTCTTGGAATGATGACCTCAACCATTCTGTTAATACCTCTAACCAGGTTGCATATGAGAATCCTTCAATGGCTCCTGTTCTCCCAGTGGTCGTTCCAATACCTACCACTGAATCACTCTATTTTGCTGACAGAATCATGCAAAAAGGACCTTCGTTGGTGGATAGCCCCCAACAATTTGTTCATGGGAGCTCCCTTTGTGCCTGCCCAACCCATTGCCACTGTGACCACGGATGCCTCCCAGGTCGGGTGGGGGGACATTATCTGGGCAGGACAGTCCACGGTACATGGCAAGAACACGAGGCTCATCTACATATCAACATTCTGGAGATGAGAGCAGTGCTTCTAGCGTTGCAAGCACTTCAGGACCTTCTTCCTCCAGAGACGATTGCTATACAATTAGACAACATGTGGGTTGTGTGGTATATCAACAAACAGGGCGGTACCAGATCTTACCCACTCTGTCGAGAAGCCATGCGAGTCTGGGAATGGGTGATTTCTTCCCAGCTCTTTCTGGTGGCAATGCACATTCCGGGGACAACCGACGTGATAGCCAACAAGCTGAGCCGGGCAATCCTGCGGCCCCACGAGTGGTCTCTGAAATGGTAAATAGTGGAGCAGATTTTCCTAAAATGGGGACAACCTTGCTGCGACCTTTTTGCCAGTCCAGTCAATGCCAAGTGCAGCAGTTATTTTTCCCTAATTCCCCCTCTGGGGGAAGCACACAGAGATGCTCTGGTACACGATTGGTCTCCACGGGACTTCTCTATGCCTTCCCTCCTTTTCCTCTAATCCCCAAAGTGATACAGAAAGCCAACCGACTGGGAAGCAAGTTGATCCTCATTGCTCCTTACTGGCCTCATCAGGTCTGGTTTCCCTTCCCCGAGCCTCTTCTCCTGGACAATTCTTAGATCCTGGACCCAGTTCCAGATCTACTGACCCACATGTCAGGTTCGCTACACCCCTCTCTCCACACTCTCAAATTGACAGCTTGGCTGATCCAGTTCCATCTCTAGTCAGGCTTCATGAAGGCTTTATGACAGTAAGTGGAAAAGGTTTTCTATTTGGGCACAGAAAATGAATGTGGATCCTTACACTGCTCCCATTCCTGTAATTCTGGAATTCCTTTTGGAGCTTTTAAAGCAGGGATCTGCCGCAGCCACCATCAAAGTACAATTGGCGGCTATTTCACATTTTTATTTGGGATCTCCAAATGTTAAACTTATGTCACATAAGTTATGTAAAACCTTCTTGAGAGGAGCCACCTTGCTGAGACCACCTTTACAGGAACCTCTGGCTTCTTGGGACTTAAATTTTGTGTTGTCCAAATTAACATCCCCTCCTTTTGAACAGTCTCATTCAGCTTCCTTAAAGTATTTGTCTTGGAAGACTGTGTTTTGGTAGCTATTACATCAGCCAGACGTGTTTCTGAGCTACATGCCCTGTCTATTAAACCGCCTTATTTAGTTTTTCATAAAGACAGAATTTCTTTACATACCAATCCTTTGTTTGTCCCCAAAGTTTGTTCTTCTGCCACATTGAACCAGTCCATTGAACTCCCAGTCTTCTTTCCCAATCATAGCAATGCAGCGGAATACCGTTTTCACCAGTTGGATGTTCACAGACAGCTGAGTTTCTATTTGCAATGGACCAAAGAATTTCGGAAGTCAGACCAGTTGTTTGTTTCCTTTTCAGATTCCAGATTGGGTTTGCCAGTTTCTAAGGTGACTGTCTAACTGGATTTCAAGTTGCATAGCTTTCATCTACAGCTCGGAGGGCAGACCCTTACCCCACAGGATCAAAGCTCACTCTACCAGGTCTCTGTCTACCTCTGCAGCCTTCCAAGCCAGGGTACCAATTGATCATATCTGTTCAGCAGCTACGTGGTCTACCCCTCACACCTTTATTACTCATTATAAGTTGGATTTGGCTTCTAGGGGTAGAGCATCCTTTGGCTCCAGGTGCTAGGAACGCTGTCCCATATGTAAAAATGAAGGTGAGTTTGGACTGCCTAACATAAAGAAGTTATGTACTCACCATAACATTCCATGTTGGTAGTCCATCTCACCCTTCATTTTTACCAACCCTCCCTCCTGCCCCCATCCTGGAAGATCTGGAGGTAATATCATAAATTTCTTGGTTGGCGACCCTTTAGTATTGGTTTGTTGGTCAAGGGTTTCTCTCTATCTCTTTCTATTGCTAGTGAGCAGCAAACAAGATCTGGGAATTGCACTGGTGCACCATGGGATACTTGCTTAGCCACGAGCCAACCAGAAGTCTTCAAGCTTGAAAATCGGCCGAGTCGGAGCCGAAGATCGGCTCCGAACTCATATGTAAAAATGAAGGGTGAGACTTGACTACCAACATGGAACATTATGGTGAGTACATAACTTCTTTTTTTGGACCCGGCTCCACATCCTGGGGTATCAGCTTGGTTTAGCCCAGTTCTGGTTCCGGCTCTGGCTCTGGTTTTGAAGGTGCTGTCTCCTAGATTCAAGTGTACCTGGATCCGAAGGCATGGCCTCTGAGATCTGGAGCCCTCTTCTTCCCAGGGTCAGTCAGCTTTTGATGCTTTGAAGAGGGCTACGTCTGCCTCGGCAGTACAGACAACATTTGCCCCGTCGGATCCTCAGTCTTCCACCTTGCAGACTCTGCATGCAGTATCTCAGTCCGACCTCCCGCAGGGACAGCAGGTCCAGAAGTCCCAGCCTACCCGTGATGGTTTCCCCTCCTCTTCCAATACCTACACAGAATTTGCCACAGAGGACATGCCTTGGAAAAGAAATTGTAAGAGGAAACACCTAGATTCCACAGAGGACTCACTCACTGAGGATACTGACCTCAGTGAAGGTGAAGGATCTCCATGGTCACCTCCAGAATATGTTTCCTTTGGGGACATCCTAGATATTTTCAAACAGAGAGGTGGCTGGAAGCTCAGCAATCCCTCATCAGAGGAGTCAGTGTATCTGGTGGGCTTTGGATCCCATCCATCTACCTCTTGGGTGTCCCCTCCCACCAATGAGCTCATTGAGTTGCTCTCTTGGTGGGTGTGGGAGGCTGCAGACTCCATAGAACCAACCCTCCGCAGACATAATAAAATCACTACAGCTCTGGAAGGCAAAAACTTTGGTCTAGAGGTGTTCCAGTAGATGTCATGGTAGTGGTGGCAGCCACAAAGAAAGAACTTGTGGAAGAGAGTTCTACTATCCATCCTCCTAATAAGGATTCTAGGATGATGGATAGATGTGGGAAGTGCTTGTTCTCTTTAGTGACCTCTTCCCTGAGGTCCCTGAATTATCTCGCTCATTTTACCAGGCTGCAGATGAATCTGATCAAGGAGCTCTCAGATAGCCACTCAGGAGCCATGTCTGAAGGGGTACAGGCTTCAGTTACCTCACAGCAGGCCACGCTACATTCCATTGAAAGCTCCTCCATGAGGCTCATTTTGTATGCAGTTGAAGGAGTGAGTAGGGCTGCAGGTTTAGGTATCTATATGAGGAGGCAGGCCTGGATGTGCCTCTATGACTTTGCTGAGCCCATTAAATGTTTGTTCATCAATGCTCCGTTTGACAGCACTTCCCTATTTGGTCCAAAGGTTAGAGATATGCTGTCCAGGTGTGAAAAAGATGGGAAGACCCTTTCTGCCATGGACATTCTTTTTCCCACCACCCAGAGACCATATTCGAAAAATCAGAGAAGCAGTAGAAAAATGTGGTTCAGAAAATAACAAAGGTATTTTCCTCATACATGTGATGAAAGTTCCTCTGGGGCAGAGGAGGGAAAAATGATGGAAGATGCTGCCGTCGCAGTAGAGGGGCTCAGCATCATCAAGGGTCCAGAAGTATATTTTTTGTGGAACCCTTCCAGTGCTCCTTAATGGAAGCCCAATTGCTCTTCTCTGGAGGTAATTGGGAGTCGACTATCCCTGCACCTGAGACCCTTTATGGAAATAACAAATGACAAATGGGTGCAGAGAATAATATCCAGAGGATACTGTATTCCCTTTTCCTGTCCACAGCTCCAAAACAAAAGACTCCCAGACATTCCACCAGTCAAAGGGAGCAAGCAGCCATTCAGATACAAAAGCTGCTAGACGAAATAGTCATCCAAGAAGTCCCACCAGACCAGAGAGGATCCGGTACTTTCTCAGGTTATTTTTGGTACCAAAAAAGACAGGGTACTGGTGGCCAGCACTGGATCTCAGCAGATTAAAGAAATCGGTTTAGTGGAGCACTTTCCACATAGTCATGATTCAGTTCATCTTCCCATTCTTGGGAAAGGACAGTTGGATGTGCTCTATAGACTTTCCAGGATGTGTACTACCACATAAAGATGGACAGGTGATCTAGAAGTCATTTGCACTTCCAGCTAGGAGCCACTCAATACCAGTTCAGAGTACTGACATTTGACCTCACTACAGCCCCCAGAGTATTTACCAAATGTATGGCAGTAATAGCAGCTCACGTGAGACAACAAGGATTTAGGGTGTTTCCATATCTAGATTACTGGCTCATCACTGCCCCAACCAAGCAACTACTTCTAGAAGCAAGAGACATGGTGCTTCAGACTTGTTCATCATTAGGTATTACAGTAAATCACAAAAAGTCAACCATATACTATTCTATAGTCTCAAGAATTGGCCTTCGTAAGAGCAAACATAAACATAATCGAGATGGTAGCATGTCTACCATCATCAAGAGTGGTGACTATATGAGTTGAGGTCAGAATGTTACTTCACAATTCAAGGGTATCTACTCAAGCAGTACTTCAGGCTTTGGGTTCTATGGCAGCAGCAATAATTCTAGTTTCTCTAGTCAGATTCCAGATGACAGTTTTACAGTGGCTTCTGGCAGTACAGTGGCCCATCCTACATCAACCCATGTCAGCCACAATAAGAATTATAAGCACCTGCAAGAGGGATCTGTCATGGTGGATTCACTCAGAACAGCTTACTCAAGGTCGACCCTTTGATCATCCTCTCTCCAAGGCCAATGTAACCACAAACACTTCCCAGATAG
This sequence comes from Protopterus annectens, assembly GCF_019279795.1. Taxonomy (NCBI): domain Eukaryota; kingdom Metazoa; phylum Chordata; order Ceratodontiformes; family Protopteridae; genus Protopterus; species Protopterus annectens. The sequence goes on along the minus strand of NC_056733.1, from coordinate 745,574,875 downwards.
GGTGGGGAGCATTATCTGGGAAAAACAGCCCAAGTTATCTGGTCTTCAAGAGGCCAAGAGGCCAAGTCACACAGAAATGGCCTGGAGATGAGAGCAGTACTACTAGCATTGCAAGCCTTTCAGAATGGTCTACCTTGCAGGACAGTAGTGATTCAATTGGACAACACGTCGGTAGTCTGGTATATCAACAAGCAAGGGGGAACCAGATCATACCCCCTATGTTGAGAAGCACTCAGAGCATGGCAGGGTGCAATCTCCCCCAACTGCTTTCAAGCAACAATGCACATTCTGAGAAAGTCAAACGTGGTAGCAGACAAGTTGAGCAGGACCATCATTGTGCCTTATGTGTGGTCCCTGAATTAGAAAGTGGTGGAAGACATATTCCGCAAGTGGGGCCAGCCTTTTTCCTGCAGTCTTTTTGCGTCCCCTCTGAAGTACAAATGCAGTAGCAGCTTCTTTGCCCTGATCCCCCCAGGAGTGGAGTCTCCGAGGGATTCTCTCACTCATGAGTAACCTCCCAGTCTGTTATATGCCTTTCCCCCAACCTCATTGATCCCCAAATTCCTTCAGAAAACAAACCAGTTGAAGAGAGAAGTAATTCTCATTTGCCCCGTATTGGCCTCAACAAATTTGTTTTCCCTTTCTGTCGCGTCATCTATGGAAGAAGCCATGTATTCTGGATCCAGTTCCAGACCTTCTGTTGTATCTGACAGGCATGCCTCATCCAAACATTCACAGTCACAGGTTGACAACTTAGAATCTCCAATTTTGTTCATAGCCAGACAACCTATGCTCTCTTCATCAGTGCACTATGTCCTACTCTCCTCCCACAGGCCATCTACGCAGAAGTTGTATAGGAGTAAATGGAAGAGATTTGTACATTGGTCTCAATGAAACAATGCAGATACTTTTTCAGCTCCTATTCACACTATTGTAGACTTTTTAGCACATGTGTTTAATGAGGGGACAGCATATTCTACAATAAAAGTACAACTGACTGCAATTTCTAACTTTCATATTGGATTTGAAGGTTCCTCCCTTGCTTCACATAAACTATGCAAAGCCTTCTTGAGAGGAACTGTTTTGCTCAATCCCCCATATAAAGATCCTTCACCACCTTGGGACTTAAATCCAATATTACAGAAAATTGCCCCCTCTTTGAACCAGCAGATACATCTCAGCTTAAATTTCTGTCATGGAAAACCATATTTTTGGTAGCCATTATATCTGCAAGGAGAATTTTGGAGATTCAAGCCTTGTCATACCAACTGCCACATTTAATATTTCACAAAAACAGAGTCACCTTGCATACTAATCCTTCTTTCTTACCAAAGATAGTTTCAGAGAATACTATTAACCAATCCATTACTCTGACGGTTTTCTTCCCTAACTTTAACAATAAAGGTGAATATATAATGCATTTACTAGGTGTTCATAGACAACTATGTTTTTATCTTCATAGAACAAAGGACAAAAGAAAACAAAGCCAATTGTTTGCCAGTTTTTTGGAAAATAGATTGGGACTTCCAGTGACCAAGGTGATTCTAGCTAAATGGCTTACAGACTGCATCTCTTACATTTACAAAACTCAAGGTTTAGAACTACCAAAGCCTGTTCGGGCTCACTCCACTAGAGCAGTGGCCACCTCTTCACTTTTTCAGTCTAGAGCATCCATGGATGACATTTGCGCTGCAGCAATCTGGGCTACTCCTCATACCTTTATTGCTCACTACAAGCTAGATTTGATTTCCAGGGGTAGGGCCTCCTTCGGTTCAATGGTTCTAAAGAATGTTGTCCTATAAGGGCACTCAGGAATAAAGGCAGGTGGGGACTCTGTGCCAAGTGTGAGGATAAAGTGAAAATTGACAACATCAGATAAAATAGTTATGCACTCACCATAAAGTTCCATCTGAGTTGTCCATTTTCACTTTTTTCTCACAAACTCACCCACCTTCTCCTTATCCCTTGTTGGCTTTGGGTTGAGCAAGTTTATCTAAATTTGTTATTGGCTATGTTAAAAAGCCAGAAATGGTCTTACTCTTATTTAAAATTCTTTTCCGATTCTATCTTTTTCTATGATTGTAGGCAAACAAGATCTGAAGTGATTAGGAGAGAGGCATTATGGGTAAGGGAGGGTGCTCGAAAGCTTTTTGGTTGCCACGAGCTGTTGCAATGGCCGAGTTGAATTTGAGGGTTTGGATCTGAACCCAAGTGTGAGGAAAAAGTGAAAATAGACAACACAGATGCTATGGTGAGTAGATGTTTATTTTTTTAGGCTTAAAGTATGTAAATGGGGGGAGTCTGTGCAAAACACTTACTGCAGTTGATAACCACATAACTAATGGAAGGAGTAACTGTGGTTAGGCTTACAGTACATAAATGGAGGAGTCTGTATATATTACTTACTATAGGTGCTAACCACATAACTAAAGGAGGTGGTAATTGTGGTCAAGCTTACAGTATGTAAATGGGTGAGTCTGTGCATGACACTTACTGCAGGTGATAACCACATAACTAAAGGGGGGATAACTGTGGTCAGGCTTACAGTACATAAATGGGGGAGTCTGTGCATAGCAATAACTACAGGTAATAACCACATCACTAAAGGAGGTGGTAACTGTGGTCAGGTTTGCAGTACATAAATGGGGGGGAGGTCTGTGCATATCACTTACTGCAAGTGATAACTACATAACTAAAGGAGGTAACTGTGGTTAGACTTACAGTACATAAATAGGGCTCTGTGAATAGCACTTACTGCATGTGATAACCACATAAATAAAGGGAGGTAACTCTGGGTAGGCTTACAGTACATAAATGGGGGAGGAGTCTGAACATAGCACTTACTGCAGGTGATAACCACATAACTAAAGGAGGGGATAACTATGGTCAAGCTTACAGTATGTAAATGGAGGGAGTCTGTGCATAGCATGTACTGCAGGTGATAACCACATAGCGAAAGGAGGGGTAACTGTGGTCAGGCTTACAGTACATAAATGGGGGGAGTCTGTGCATAGCAATAACTATAGCTGATAAGCTGGGGCATACAGGCTGGTAGCTTTGACCATAGATATGTGCATCTCACAGCATTTTGTTCAGACCCACTGACTGACATGTTTTATCCACAGGTGTACGATAAGTGGCATGGTCTCCCAAGGGAGGCAGCCTCTGGAAAAATTCACTGTCTTGGAGAATGAAGGGCTATTGCAGGATCTCTGCACATATGACTTGCATATCCTGGACAAAGTTGCCAGAGACTAGCATCACTGAGACCACTTTTATCAGGGACCGGTTCATGATGTGAATGATATGGACTGCTATTATAGGCCTCTACAACAGGAGTGGCATAAGAGTTACTGTTATGATACTCCATGCAAAGGACAAGCTAAGAGGCATTGCAAAAGAGATGTCCATCACAGAGGGTGGAATACCAACAATGAAATGGCTCACAGAAGCTGAGGATTTTTTTGTCATTCATCAGATGGGAGAGAGACCCTTCATACCTGGGGGTGGCTTGGCTGTGAGAGTTGGGCTAGAACCACCCACACTTTTTTGGTAGGAGAATCACCAGGTTAGTAATGTAAATTATAGTACAATACAGCATAGTTCACTGCATGTTTGAAAGGAATGATTGACCAATGCACACTTGCATATCTGTCCCTACAGGTTACTCTGGTCTGCAACTGCTGTAAGCTGCACAACAAGGTATGTTGGTCAGTGTATCATGTAGCTGTACATATTTCTGAGTACTAATAATCATGACACAGGGTGTGGGATAACAGTGGTATCATAGGTGTTTATGCTTTCACAGGTTCTCCCTGACCAATACAACAGGACGACATGGCCTGATGTCAGCAGGAAGTTGTGGCTGATGATGACATAGGCACTCATGTCTCCACATGTTTGCCCAGAACACAGAGCATCTGATGTGCGCACTGCCTCTGAGGTGGTCATACCCGCTGTAGGAGAGAGAGGGGGGTGCTGCAGACTTTCCATAGTTCTACATCTTCCCTGTCGTGGACTGCATTGAGCCCTGTCAATGCAAACCAGCATCGTAGGTACTGCCAGTGAGTTTTTTATAACAATTCGATCCCACAACTAGAAGATGCAGTTCCTGACTCTCAACTACTACCTAGAATGAGTGGCTTTTAAGTTTACCTGTCATGAACCTACCACAGATTGTAATGCTGCAGTCACTTGTCACTCTCACCTGTTTGGGTATGTTGATGTGTGATGCATTGTGTGACAGTCCATGTACTGCCCTACACAGCCTGGGTGTGATATCTCATACATCATTTTATACTTTGCTGTCTGTGTCATGCCCAGTAGTAATAGACTAGACCCTGCCTCTTCACCAGTTATGTACTATGGATGTTTTATTACTGCAGTTCTTTTAACACAGAGTACCAGCTTATTGCAAACTGCTGAAAATAAAATTCTGAGATTTATGCATCTTGACAGCAACAGAACGTACTATTGCTCAACCATACAGAAAAATAGATGGCTGCCAGTTGATGAAAGTTACTGCTCTCACTAGCTAATAAACTGAGTGTACACAAATGTGCCTACTCATTAGGAAATAATGACAGCCTCAAACTAACAAAAAAAAATGATATCTATGCTGCTTAGCAGCCTGTGAAAATCTTTCAACAAATTGGCTCCTGCTTCAAGCAATAGTCTCCCAAAAAGGCATTACTGCATCACAGACTAAAACGGGCTTTAGGAAGAAATTAAAATCACTTATGCAGGATGAGTTTAAATGCACTTGCTTTAGAAATTCAGGTTAATTTTATGTCACACCTTACAACATCAGTGTTACATGTTAACTAACTCATTCACTATGACATCTGGATGCTACATGTTTTTTTCTTCCTCCTTGTTTGATTCTTATTTTATTTTATTACACTTTCTTTAAGATTGCATATATTACTGCAAGTAATATGTAGCCATTATTGATTTTAGCTAAACTGTGCATCATATTTGTTTGCCATTGTATTTGTTTGTCTCTGTACTTCTTTTGCCTATATATTTATTTTTCTCTGCAAACCTTTTGTATGGCTACATGTGAATTTCTTTTGTGGCCTGGGCAGACCACTCATCCAGTTAACAAACTAAATGAAGTGAACATAGCTAATCAGACATTGACAGCAGTCATTCTGACCATACCATTAATAACTGCTGTAAGAGTGGGACATGATAGTCTGGATTGTTTACTACAGGATCTATGTGCAGCATTAATTATGAAGATTGATGTTGTCACAGTATATATAATGAGATTATTATTGAGAATATATGCAAATCAGCACTACAGTACATACCATTGCTATGTTGTGGGGCTATGATGTGGGGCATATAGAGACCAGTCTCAGTCTATGATCATACACATGTGCTAGGCTGTTGATCTGCAAGGATCCTTAAACTCCTAGCCATGCATTCCCAAGAACATTTTAGCATTTGTATTTTAAGTACAGATAACTCAGGGCTGTTGTATTTTAAATGTAAATAAGCAAGAGCAAAGCAGACATGTATATGTTTCTCCTGTCCATGAGGGCAGAGCTGCCAAACCAAGAATGAACTTGCTCTTTCTCACCCATACACCCAGATTACGCCTGAATAAAATAAGAAAACTGGTGCATTGAAAAAAATGCCAAGAAATGTATTTCCACCGTGTAAAAAGTTATATCCTCCATAAAAACTATGTTTTTTGTTTAGTGAACATACACTTGCTTTGACCTACATGATCACATCTAGCATAATGATGATGTAAGGTTGGGGGTGCCAGTGCTTTTACATCTAGTAATTTCCCAATGAAAAAAAAGTGAAATCATTGAATCCATAGGCAACAGTAATATTTAATGATTAAAGCTGTATTACCTAAAACACTTCTGTTACCTAGGTGCAAGGGCTATGACCATGTGTGTGTGTGTGTTTGTGTGTATGTATGTATATGCGTGCACATATTTTTTTATATTTTTTAACAAGCATAGTGCTCAAACCTTTCCTCCCACGAACCAGTATGGAAGAGAATTTCTTCCCATTGTACAATAGTTGAAAAGTACTATGTCTTGCTGCCCCACACACATGCACTGCTAATGGAAGCTAAGACAAGGAGAGCTTCCAAAACCAACATGACGTCAGTAAGAAACATCCATCATAGTTGCACACTAGGAAGGGAAGAGGAGTATGTGTTTTTTTTAACAGTCCTACTTTTACATAAAATTTTTATTTTACATGAAAACAGGAAGAAGACAGCATCTTGCGATCAGTGATATTCATGAAAAAAGAGGAACATAATGCAGATGCTACATTTCATTTCACCACACTGCACCTGATCTTTACATGTTTTACTACAGCAATAAAGAGTAACGGAAGTTTGGCATTCACCACTGGCTCATGTTTTATTTTATTTATAACTTATGAGAAAAGTTACAAAACGGGAGCTTGTTATATACTTGACTGGATGTTAGCTAAGATGCCAGGCAACTTCAGGGTTTCATGTATTTTCACCAACTTTCTGAGAGAACCACCTGGCTACATTTGCTATATGGAGCTGTAGCTCTGCAGTCCATGTTGGTGGAGTCAAAAGCTTCAGGGATCTAAAGGAATTGTCACTAGACAAAATAGAAAGGGAAGTGACATTTTCTGACAGGACTCACCTCTGCCAGATTCCAGACCTTGGTGATGATGTACTTTTGTTTTATACCTCATTGCTTTAACACGTTATTTACCTTCATGCACCTTCAAAAGTGATAAGATAGAGATGGGACAGGATTTCTTGGTTTAATAAAAACTCTTACATCTTTAGCAACATAATGAACTGTTGCATGGAGGACTTGCCAGATATTTGATGAAGAACAATATGAAATTAATTTTTATGTAATTCAAAACAAATATCAGACATTTAAGGACTACAAAGCAAAAACTGCTGTGCGATGTTACAAAGTAACAATTTAAATAGTTTTGTAGATAAAGGAGCTTATATTGAGTAATCATTTTTCTCTGATCTAATCTGTGGACACAGTCAATATGTTCAAGGGCTGATTCTTTCTGATTACTGAAAAATTATCTAAATTTTGTCTGTTCAGTTTACTACATCTAAAGACTTGTCACATAAGAGAACTGTGAAATTTGCATTTGTACTTGGTGACTACTTTACACCAAAAATAATACATTGTGATACTGCTTGCAAAGACAGTTTGCTATCTGTCTTTATTAGATTTTTCCTTTCATTGCCTTCCTTTTATCCCTAATTATTAACAGTAGCTTACAGAAATGCATTGTCCAAGACAAATATAAACAGAGTAAAATAATATCTACTGAATGCATCTTCTTGGACATCCATATTAACTATTATGTTCAAGAGGTATTCTTGGCTTAGAAATGAGAATTACCCTGAGGGTATGAAGGCATTTATTAGATACCCCAGGTTCTATTGATCTTTTGTTTTATATGACTGTAGTTGACATCTTAGGAGATCTAGGGAAGAGGAGGAAACCAGATCTCTGATGAGATGGATACTTCATAGCCTTCCACCCAACAGTTTTCAAGACACTTCTATACTAGTGAAAGGCACTTCTGTCACAAGCAGAATCCTCCCAGGAATCTGTTTTTTGGGCAAAATGTCAGTTATACCTTTACTCCAGGAAAAGGTAAGTATCAACAATGAAGATCCTGATTATTACAGGCTGGTTCTTCCTGATACTGCTGAGAGGCAGCATTCAGCATCATGTGGCAGTTTGGCAGACTTGTACTATAGGTCATTTGACAAGAATGTTCTACAGATATACATTGAATTCCACATTTCTTATCAGTTCCACAGACTCCACACTAACTTTAGGATGATATGAATTTGATGCAATAGCTGCTGCCAAAAGATTTTAGTAGACCATTTTCTAGATCATCAGAAGACATCAAGCTTCTTAGTACTAAAGTAAGACAAAACATGGAAACCGGTATTGGACTTCTCTTAAGCAAGAAATTCAGAGTGATAACACTAAAAACTGTTTTTTTTTCACAGTAAAAATAATTCATGGCAATCCTCGTTATGGAGGATGCCTACTTTTCATATTTGTACAAGACCTGAATACAGGAAATGCTTGAGATTCCAGGTTGTTCGCACTCTATTAAAATTTGCAGTTCTACCCAATGAACTCTCCCCAGGCTTGAGAGTGACACGTTTAGCTCCAGCATTTGCTCATCTCCACAACTCAGGAAACAAAAAAAATCG